>NC_044553.1:108901682-108965037 GCF_007565055.1 Rhinopithecus roxellana | reverse complement strand
AAGCCAGCCTCACAAGAGGCACACTGTGAGGTTGGTGGGCGGGGGACAGCCAGTGTGGAGACAGGGAGAGGGGGGAGGGGGAGGAGTGCAGATGGCGGGAAGGAAGGAGAATGGCCCCTGCCCTTCGAAAGCCGCCCGGGAAAGGAAAGGCCTACGAGATAGAAGGAAAGGTCAGCCGGTCAAAAACCGGGAAAGAGAAGCTTTCTGAGAAACTTCTTTATCATTGTGATTCATCTCACAGAGTTACAAACTATGCCTCAAGAAGCAGTTTGCTAAACTGTTTTCCTGGAATCTGGGAAAGTGATATTTGGTAGCCCATAGGGCCCCATTGTGAAAAAGGAAATATCCTCAGATCATAACTACGGAGAAACTTTCTGAGACATTGCTTTCTGATGTGTGATTTCATCACACAGAGTTCCACCCTTCCCTTCTTGGAACAGTTTGCTAACACTGTTCTCGTCGATTCTGCAAAGGTATATTTGGGAGCTCATTGAGGGCTAGGGTGAAAAAGGAATTATCCTCACAGAATAACTAAAGGGAAGCTTACAGAGAAACCCATTGCCATGTGTGAATGTAACTCACAGAGTTACACGTTCTCTTCAGTGATCAGTTTGTTAACACAGTTCTCTGGAAATCTGCAATTTGGTTTTTCATAGCGCAATGAACCTTACGGTGACAAAGGAAATATCCACAGATGAAAACTGGAAGAAGCTTTCTTAGAAACTTCTTGGTGATGTGGGAATTCATCTCACAGAGTTACACTTATGTTTCGTGGAGCAGTCCATTAACACTGTCTTTGAGGAAGCTGAGAAGGGCTTCCTTGGATCGCATTGAGGCCTACGCTGATAAAGGAAATTTCATCCGTTCAACACGTGAAAGAAGCTTTCTGAGAAACTTCTTTCTCATCTGTGAATTCATCTCACAGAGTTACAACCTATGCCTCAAGAAGCAGTTAGCTAACACTCTTTTCGTGGAATCTGGAAAGTGATATTTGGTAGCCCATTGGGGCCCATGGTAAAAAAGGAAATGTCCTCACATAATAACTACAGAGAAACTTTCTGAGACATTGCTTTCTGATGTGTGACTTCATGCCACAGAGTTCCACCCTTCCCTTCTTGGAAGAGATTGCTAACACTGTTCTCGTGGATTCTGCAATGGTATATTTGGGAGCTCATTGAGGGCTAGGGTGAAAAATTAATTATCCTCACATAATAACTAAAGAGAAGCTTTCTGAGAAACTGCATTGCCATGTGTGAATGCAACTCACAGAGTTACACGTTTCTCTTCAGTGATCAGTTTGGTAACACGGTTTTCTGGAAATCTGCAGTTTGGTATTTCATAGCCCAATGAACCTTGCGGTGACAAAGGAAATATCCACAGATGAAAACTGGAAAGAAGCTTTCTTAGAAACTTCTTGGTGATGTGTGAATTCATCTCACAGAGTTACAATTATGTTTCGTGAACAGTCCATTAACACTGTCTTTGAGGAAGCTGAGAAGGGCTTTCCTTGGATCGCATTGAGGCCACGCTGATAAAGGAAATTCATCCGTTCAAAACGTGAAAGAAGCCTTCTGAGAAACTTCTTTCTGATCTGTGAATTCATCTCACAGCGTTACAATCCTATGCCTCATAGAAGCAGTTTGCTAACACTCTTTTTGTGGAATCTGGAAAGTGATATTTGGTAGCCCACAGGGGTCCATGGTGAAAAAGTAAATGTCCTCACATAATAACTACAGAGAAACTTTCTGAGAGATTGCTTTTGATGTGTGACTTCATCACACAGAGTTCCACTCTTCCCTTCTTGGAACAGTTTGCTAACACCTTTCTCGTGGATTTGCAAAGGTATATTTGGGAGCTCATTGAGGGCTAGGGTGAGAAAGGAATTATCCTCACAGAGTAACTAAAGAGAGAAGCTTACAGAGAAACCCCATTGCCATGTGTGAATGTAACTCACGGAGTTACACGTGTCTCTTCAGTGATCAGTTTGTTAACACAGTTTTCTGGAAATTTGCCATTTGGTATTTCATAGCGCAATGAACCTTACGGTGACAAAGGAAATATCCACAGATGAAAACTGGATGGAAGCTTTCTTAGAAACTTCTTGCGATGTGGTGAATTCATCTCACAGAGTTACACTTATATTTCGTGGAGCAGTCCATTAACACTGTCTTTGAGGAAGCTGAGAAGGGCTTCCTTGGATCGCATTGAGGCCTACGATGATAAAGGAAATTTCATCCGTTCAAAAGGTGAAAGAAGCTTTCTGAGAAACTTCTTTATCATTTGTGAATTCATCTCACAGAGTTACAACCTATGCCTCAAGAAGCAGTTTGCTAAAACTGTTTTCCTGGAATCTGGAAAGTGATATTTGGTAGCCCATAGGGCCCCATTTTGAAAAAGGAAATGTCCTCAGATCATAACTACAGAGAAACTTTCTGAGACATTGCTTTCTGATGTGTGATTTCATCACACAGAGTTCCACTCTTCCCTTCTTGGAACAGTTTGCTAACACCTTTCTCGTGGATTTGCAAAGGTATATTTGGGAGCTCATTGAGGGCTAGGGTGAGAAAGGAATTATCCTCACAGAGTAACTAAAGAGAAGCTTACAGAGAAACCCCATTGCCATGTGTGAATGTAACTCACAGAGTTACACGTGTCTCTTCAGTGATCAGTTTGTTAACACAGTTCTCTGGAAATCTGCAATTTGGTTTTTCATAGCGCAATGAACCTTACGGTGACAAAGGAAATATCCACAGATGAAAACTGGAAGGAAGCTTTGTTAGAAACTTCTTGGTGATGTGGGAATTCATCTCACAGAGTTACACTTATGTTTCGTGGAGCAGTCCATTAACACTGTCTTTGAGGAAGCTGAGAAGGGCTTCCTTGGATCGCATTGAGGCCTACGCTGATAAAGGAAATTTCATCCGTTCAACAGGTGAAAGAAGCTTTCTGAGAAACTTCTTTCTCATCTGTGAATTCATCTCACAGAGTTACAACCTATGCCTCAAGAAGCAGTTTGCTAACACTCTTTTCGTGGAATCTGGAAAGTGATATTTGGTAGCCCATTGGGGCCCATGGTAAAAAAGGAAATGTCCTCACATAATAACTACAGAGAAACTTTCTGAGAGATTGCTTTCTGATGTGTAACTTCATCACACAGAGTTCCACCCTTCCCTTCTTGGAAGAGATTGCTAACACTGTTCTCGTAGATTTTGCAATGGTATATTTGGGAGCTCATTTAGGGCTAGGGTGAAAAAGGAATTATCCTCACATAATAACTAAAGAGAAGCTTTCTGAGAAACTGCATTGCCATGTGTGAATGGAACTCACAGAGTTACACGTGTCTCTTCAGTGATCAGTTTGTTAACACGGTTTTTCTGGAAATCTGCAGTTTGGTATTTCATAGCGCAAAGAACCTTACGGTGACAAAGGAAATATCCACACATGAATACTGGAAGGAAGCTTTCGTAGAAACTTCTTCGTGATGTGTGAATTCATCTCACAGTGTTACACTTATATTTCGTGGAGCAGTCCATTAACACTGTCTTTGAGGAAGCTGAGAAGGGCTTCCTTGGATCACATTGAGGCCTACTCTGATAAAGGAAATTTCATCCGTTGAAAACGTGAAAGAAGCTTTCTGAGAAACTTCTTTGTCATCTGTGAATTCATCTCACAGAGTTACAAGCTATGCCTCAAGAAGCAGTTTGCTAAAACTGTTTTCCTGGAATCTGGAAAGTGATATTTGGTAGCCCATAGGGCCCCATTGTGAAAAAGGAAATGTCCTCATATCATAACTACAGAGAAACTTTCTGAGAGATTTCTTTCTGATGTGTGACTTCATCACACAGAGTTCCACCCTTCCCTTCTTGGAAGAGATTGCTAACACTGTTCTCGTAGATTTTGCAATTGTATATTTGGGAGCTCATTGAGGACTAGGGTGAAAAAGGAATTATCCTCATATAACAACTAAAGAGAAGCTTTCTGAGAAACTGCATTGCCATGTGTGAATGCAACTCACAGAGTTACATGTTTCTCTTCAGTGATCAGTTTGTTAACACGGTTTTCTGGAAATCTGCAGTTTGGTATTTCATAGCCCAATGAACCTTATGGTGACAAAGGAAATATCCACAGATGAAAACTGGAAAGAAGCTTTCTTAGAAACTTCTTGGTGATGTGTGAATTCATCTCACACAGTTACACTTATGTTTCATGGAACAGTCCATTAACACTGTCACTGAGGAAGCTGAGAAGGGCTTCCTTGGATCGCATTGAGGCCTACACTGATAAAGGAAATTTCATCCATTCAAAACGTGAAAGAAGCCTTCTGAGAAACTTCTTTCTGATCTGTGAATTCATCTCACAGAGTTACAACCTACGCCTCAAGAAGCAGTTTGCTAACACTCTTTTCGTAGAATCTGGAAAGAGATATTTGGTAGCCCATAGGGGCCCATGGTGAAAAAGGAAATGTCCTCACATAATAACTACAGAGAAACTTTCTGAGAGATTGCTTTCTAATGTGTGACTTCTACACACAGAGTTCCCCCCTTCCCTTCTTGGAACAGTTTGCTAACACCTTTCTCGTGGATTTGCAAAGGTATATTTGGGAGCTCATTGAGGGCTAGGGTGAGAAAGGAATTATCCTCACATAATAACTGAAGAGAAGCTTTCCGAGAAACCGCATTGCCATGTGTGAATGCAACTCACAGAGTTACACGTTTCTCTTCAGTGATCAGTTTGTTAACACAGTTTTCTGGAAATCTGCAATTTGGTATTTCATAGCGCAATGAAACTTACGGTGACAAAGGAAATATCCACAGAAGAAAACTGGAAGAAGCTTCCTTAGAAACTTCTTGGTGATGTGTGAATTCATCTCACAGAGTTTCACTTATGTTTCGTGTAGCAGTCAATTAATACTGTCTTTGGGGAAGCTGAGAAGGGCTTCCTTGGATCGCATTGAGGCCTACGCTGATAAAGGAAGTTTCATCCGTTCAAAACGTGAAAGAAGCATTCTGAGAAGCTTCTTTCTGATCTGTGAATTCATCTCACAGAGTTACAACCTATGCCTCAAGAAGCAGTTTGCTAACACTCTTTTCGTGGAATCTGGAAAGTGATATTTGGTAGCCCATAGGGGCCCATGGTGAAAAAGGATATGTCCTCACATAATAACTACAGAGAAACTTTCTGAGAGATTGCCTTCTGATGTGTGACTTCATCACACAGAGTTCCACCCTTCCCTTCTTGGAACAGTTTGCTAACACTGTTCTCGTGGATTCTGCAAGGGTATATTTGGGAACTCATTGAGGGCTAGGGTGAAAGAGGAATTATCCTCACATTATAACTAAAGGGAAGCTTTCTGAGAAACTGCATTGCCATGTGTGAATGCAACTCACAGAGTTACACGTTTCTCTGCAGTGATCAGTTTGTTAACACAGTTTTCTGGAAATCTGCATTTTGGTATTTCATAGCGCAATGAACCTTACGGTGACAAAGGAAATATCCACTAATGAAAACTGGAAAGAAGCTTTCTTAGAAACTTCTTGGTGATGTGTGAATTCATCTCACAGAGTTACACATATGTTTCGTGGAGCAGTCCATTAACACTGTCTTTGAGGAGGCTGAGACGGGCTACCTTGGATCGCATTGAGTCCTACGCTGATAAAGGAAATTTCATCCGTTCAAAACGTGAAAGAAGCTTTTTGAGAAACTTCTTTCTGATCTGTGAATTCGTCTCAGAGAGTTACAACCTGTGCCTCAAGAAGCAGTTTGCTAACACTCTTTTCGTGGAATCTGGAAAGTGATATTTGGTAGCCCATAGGGTCCCATGGTGAAAAGGAAAATTCCTCAAATAATAACTACAGAGAAACTTTCTGAGAGATTGCTTTCTGATGTGTGACTTCATCACACAGAGTTCCACACTTCCCTTCTTGGAACAGTTTGATAACACTGTTCTCGTGGATTCTGCAAAGGTATACTTGGGAACTCATTGAGGGCTAGGGTGAACAAGGAATTATCCTCACATAATAACTAAAGAGAAGCTTTCTGAGAAACTGCATTGCCATGTGTGAATGCAACTCACAGAGTTACAGGTTTCTCTTCAGTGATCAGTTTGTTAACACAGTTTTCTGGAAATCTGCAATTTGGTATTTCATTACGCAATGAACCTTACGGTGACAAAGGAAATATCCACAGATGAAAACTGGAAAGAAGCTTTCCTGCAAACTTCTTGGTGATGTGTGAATTCGTCTCACAGTTACACTTAAGTTTCTTGGAGCAGTCCATTAACACTGTCTTTGAGGAAGCTCAGAAGGGCTTCCTAGGATCGCATTGAGGCCTACGCTGATAAAAAAATTTTATCTGTTCAAAACGTGAAAGAAGCTTTCTGAGAAACTTCTTTCTGATCTGTGAATTCATCTCACAGAGTTACAAGTTATGCCTCAGGAATCAGTTTGCTAACACTCTTTTCGTGGAATCTGGAAAGTGATATTTGGTAGCCCCTAAGGGCCCATGGTAAAAAAGAATGTGTCCTCACATAATAACTACAGAGAATCTTTCTGAGAGATTGCCTTCTGATGTGTGCCTTCATCACACAGAGTTCCACCCTTCCCTTCTAGGAACAGATTGCTAACACTGTTCTCGTGGATTCTGCAAAGGTATATTTTGGAGCTCATTGATGGCTAGGGTGAAAAAGGAATTATCCTCATACAATAACTAAAGAGAATCTTTCTGAGAAACTGCATTGCCATGTGTGAATGCAACTCACAGAGTTACACGTTTCTCTTCAGTGATCAGTTTGTTAACACAGTTTTCTGGAAATCTGCAATTGGGTATTTCATAGCGCAGTGAACCTTACGGTGACCAAGGAAATATCCACAGATGAAAACTGGAAGGAAGGTTTTTTAGAAACTTCTTGGTGATGTGTGAATTCATCCCACAGAGTTACACTCATGTATCGTGGAGCAGTCCATTAACACTGTCTTTGAGGAAGCTGAGAAGGGCTTCCTTGGATCGCATTGAGGCCTACGCTGAAAAAGTAAATTTCAGCCCTTCAAAACTTGAAAGAAGCTTTCTGAGAAACTTCTTTCTGATCTGTGAATTCGTCTCACAGAGTTACAACCTATACCTCAAGAAGCAGTTTGCTAACACTCTTTTCGTGGAATCTTGAAAGTGATATTTGGTAGCCCATAGGGGCCGATGGTGAAAAAGGAAATGTCCTCACATCATAACTACAGAGAAACTTTCTGAGAGATTGCTTTCTGATGTGTGACTTCATCACACAGAATTCCACCCTTCCCTTCTTGGAACTGTTTGCTAACACTGTTCTCGTGGATTCTGCAAAGGTATATTTGGGAACTGATTGAGGTATGGGTGAAAAAGGAATTATCCTCACATAATAACCAAAGAGAAGCTTTCTGAGAAACTGCATTGCCATGTGTGAATGCAACTCACAGAGTTACACGTTGCTCTTCAGTGATCAGTTTGTTAACACAGTTTTCTGGAAATCTGCATTTTGGTATTTCATAGCGCAATGAACCTTACGGTGACAAAGGAAATATCCGCAGATGAAAGCTGGAAAGAAGCTTTCTTAGAAACTTCTTGGTGATGTGTGAATTCATCTCACAGAGTTACACTTATGTTTCGTGGAGCAGTCCATTAACACTGTCTTTGAGGAAGGTGAGAAGGGCTTCCTCGGATTGCATTGTGTCCTACGCTGATAAAGGAAATTTCATCCGTTCAAAACGTGAAAGAAGCTTTTTGAGAAACTTCTTTCTGATCTGTGAATTCATCTCAGAGAGTTACAACCTGTGCCTCAAGAAGCAGTTTGCTAACACTCTTTTCGTGGAATCTGGAAAGGGATATTTGGTAGCCCATAGGGTCCCATGGTGAAAAAGGAAAATTCCTCAAATAATAAATACAGAGAAAGTTTCTGAGAGATTGCTTTCTGATGTGTGACTTCATCACACAGAGTTCCACCCTTCCCTTCTTGGAACAGTGTGCTAACACTGTTCTCGTGGATTCTGCAAAGGTATATTTGGGAGCTCTTTGAGGGACAGGTTAAAAAAGGAATATCCTCACATAACAACTAAAGAGAAGTTTTCTGAGAAACTGCATTGCCATGTGTGAATGCAACTCACAGAGTTACACGTTTCTCTTCAGTGATCAGTTTGTTAACACAGTTTTCTGGAAATCTGCAATTTGGTATTTCATTGCGCAATGAACCTTACGGTGACAAAGGAAATATCCACAGATGAAAACTGGAACGAAGCTTTCTTGCAAACTTCTTGGTGATGTGTGAATTCATCTCACAGAGTTACACTTATGTTTCGTGGAGCATGCCATTAACACTGTCTGTGAGGAAGCTGAGAAGGGCTTCCATGGATCGCATTGAGGCCTACGCTGAGAAAGGAAATTTCGTCCGTTCAAAACGTGAAAGAAGCTTTCTGAGAAACTTCTTTCTGATCTGTGAATTCATCTCACAGGGTTATAACCTATGCCTCAAGAAGCAGTTTGCTAACACACATTTCGTGGAATCTGGAAAGTGATATTTGGTAGCCCATATTGGCCCATGGTGAAAAATGAAATGTCCTCACATAATAAGTAGAGAGAAACTTTCTGAGAGATTGCTTTCTGATGTGTGACTTCATTACACAGAGTTCCACCTTTCCCTTCTTGGAACAGTTTGCTAACACTGTTCTCGTGGATTCTGCAAAGTTATATTTGGGAGCTCATTGAGGGCTAGGGTGAAAAAGGAATTATCCTCACATAATAACTAAAGAGAAGCTTTCTGAGAAACTGCATTGCCATGTGTGAATGCAACTCATAGAGTTACACGTCTCTCTTCACTGATCAGTTTGTTAACACAGTTTTCTGGAAATCTGCAATTTGGTATTTCATTGCGCAATGAACCTTACGATGACAAAGGAAATATCCACAGATGAAAACTGGAAACAAGGTTTCTTAGAAACTTCTTGGTAATGTGTGAATTCATTTCTCAGAGTTACACTTATGTTTCGTGGAGCAGTCCATTAACACTGTCTTTGAGGAAGGTGAGAAGGGCTTCCTTGGATCGCATTGAGGCCTACGCTGATAAAGGAAATTTCATCCATTCTAAACGTGACAGAGGCTTTCTGAGAAACTTCTTTCTGATCTGTGAATTCATCTCACAGAGTTACAACCTATGCCTCAAGAAGCAGTTTGCTAACACTCTTTTCGTGGAATCTGGAAAGTGATATTTGGTAGCCCACAGGGCCCCATGGTGAAAAAGGAAATGTCCTCACATAATAACTACAGAGAAACTTTCTGAGAGATTGCTTTCTGATGCGTGACTTCATTACACAGAGTTCCACCCTTCCCTTTTTGGAACAGTTTGCTAACACTGTTCTCGTGGATTCTGCAAAGGTATATTTGGGAGCTCATTGAGGGCTAGGGTGAAAAAGGAATTATCCTCACATAATAACTAAAGAGAAGCTTTCTGAGAAACCGCATTGCCATGTGTGAATGCAACTCAGAGAGTTACACGTTTCTCTTCAGTGATCAGTTTGTTAACACAGTTTTCTGGAAATCTGCAATTTGGTATTTCATTGCGCAATGAACCTTACGGTGACAAAGGAAATATCCACAGATGAAAACTGGAAAGAAGCTTTCTTGCAAACTTCTTGGTGATGTGTGAATTCCTCTCACAGAGTTACACTTATGTTTCGTGGAGCAGTCCATTAACACTGTCTTTGAGGAAGGTTTGAAGGGCTTCCTTGGATCGCATTGTGGCCTACGCTGATAAAGGAAATTTCATCTGTTCTAAACGTGACAGAATCTTTCTGAGAAACTTCTTTCTGAGCTGTGAATTCATCTCACAGAGTTACAAACTATGCCTCAAGAAGCAGTTTCCTAACACTCTTTTCGTGGAATCTGGAAAGTGATATTTGGTAGTCCATAGGGGCCCATGGTGAAAAAGGAAATGTCCTCACATAATAACTACAGAGAAACTTTCTGAGAGATAGCTTTCTGATGTGTGACTTCATCACACAGAGTTCCACCCTTCCCATTTTGGAACAGTTTGCTAACACTGTTCTCGTGGATTCTGCAAAGGTATATTTGGGAGCTAACTGAGGGCTAGGGTGAAAAAGGAATTATCCTCACATAATAACTAAAGAGAAGCTTTCTGAGAAACCGCATTGTCATGTGTGAATGCAACTCACAGAGTTACACGTTTCTCTTCAGTGATCAGTTTGTTAACACAGTTTTCTGGAAATCTGCATTTTGGTATTTCATAGCGAAATGAACCTTACGGTGACAAAGGAAATATCCACAGATAAAGACTGGAAACAAGGTTTCATAGAAACTTCTTGGTGATGTGTGAATTCATCTCACAGAGTTACACTTATGTTTCGTGGAGCAGTCCATTAACACTGTCTTTGAGGAAGGTGAGAAGGGCTTCCTTGGATCGCATTGAGGCCTACGCTGATAAAGGAAATTTCATCCAATCTAAACGTGACAGAAGCTTTCTGAGAAACTTTTTTCTGATCTGTGAATTCATCTCACAGAGTTACCACCTATGCCTCAAGAAGCAGTTTGCTAACACTCTTTTCGTGGAATCTGGAAAGTGATATTTGGTAGCCCACAGGGCCCCATGGTGAAAAAGGAAATGTCCTCACATAATAACTACAGAGAAACTTTCTGAGAGATTGCTTTCTGATGCGTGACTTCATTACACTGAGTTCCATCCTTCCCTTTTTGGAACAGTTTGCTAACACTGTTCTCGTGGATTCTGCAAAGGTATATTTGGGAGCTCATTGAGGGCTAGGGTGAAAAAGGAATTATCCTCACATAATAACTAAAGAGAAGCTTTCTGAGAAACCGCATTGCCATGTGTGAATGCAACTCACAGAGTTACACGTTTCTCTTCAGTGATCAGTTTGTTAACACAGTTTTCTGGAAATCTGCAATTTAGTATTTCACTGCGCAATGAACCTTACGGTGACAAAGGAAATATCCACAGATGAAAACTGGAAAGAAGCTTTCTTGCAAACTTCTTGGTGATGTGTGAATTCCTCTCACAGAGTTACACTTATGTTTCGTGGAGCAGTCCATTAACACTGTCTTTGAGGAAGGTTAGAAGGGCTTCCTTGGATCGCATTGTGGCCTACGCTGATAAAGGAAATTTCATCCGTTCTAAACCTGACAGAAGCTTTCTGAGAAACTTCTTTCTGAGCTGTGAATTCATCTCACAGAGTTACAACCTATGCCTCAAGAAGCAGTTTCCTAACACTCTTTTCGTGGAATCTATAAAGTGATATTTGGTAGTCCATAGGGGCCCATGGTGAAAAAGGAAATGTCCTCACATAATAACTACAGAGAAACTTTCTGAGAGATAGCTTTCTCATGTGTGACTTCATCACACAGAGTTCCACCCTTCCCATCTTGGAACAGTTTGCTAACACTGTTCTCGTGGATTCTGCAAAGGTATATTTGGGAGCTAACTGAGGGCTAGGGTGAATAAGGAATTATCCTCACATAATAATTAAGAGAAGCTTTCTGAGAAACTGCATTGCCGTGTGGGAATGCAACTCATAGAGTTAAACGTTTCTCTTCAGTGATCAGTTTGTTCACACAGTTTTCAGGAAATCTGCATTTTGGTATTTCATAGCGAAATGAACTTTACGGTGACAAAGGAAATATCCACAGATGAAAACTGGAAAGAAGGTTTCTTAGAAACTTCTTTGTGATGTGTGAATTCATCTCACAGTGTTACACTTATGTTTCGTGGAGCAGTCCATTAACACTTTCTTTGAGGAAGCGGAGAAGGGCTTCCTCGTATCGCATTGAGTCCTACGCTGATAAAGGAAATTTCATCCGTTCAAAACGTGAAAGAAGCTTTTTGAGAAACTTCTTTCTGATCTGTGAATTCATCTCAGTGTGTTACAACCTATGCCTCAAGAAGCAGTTTGCTAACACTCTTTTCGTGGAATCTGGAAAGTGATATTTGGTAGCCCACAGGGGCCCATGGTGAAAAAGGAAATGTCCTCACATAATAACTACAGAGAAACGTTCTGAGAGATTGCTTTCTAAAGTGTGACTTGATCACACAGAGTTCCATCCTTCCCTTCTTGGAACAGTTTGTGAAAACTGTTCTCGAGGATTCTGCAAAGGTATATTTGGGAGCTCATTGAGGGCTAGGGTGAAAAAGGAATTATCCTCACATAATAACTAAAGAGAAGCTTTCTGAGAAACCGCATTGCCATGTGTGAAAGCAACTCACGGAGTTACACGTTTATCTTTGGTGATCAGTTTGTTAACACAGTTTTCTGGAAATCTGCATTTTGGTATTTCATAGCACAATGAACCTTACGGTGACAAAGGAAATATCCACAGATGAAAACTGGAAAGAAGCTTTCTTAGAAACTTCTTGGTGATGTGTGAATTCATCTCACAGAGTTACACTTATGTTTCGTGGAGCAGTCCATTAACACTGTCTTTGAGGAAGATGAGAAGGGCTTCCTCGAATCGAATTGAGTCCTACGCTGATAAAGGAAATTTCATCCGTTCAAAACGTGAAAGAAACTTTTTGAGAAACTTCTTTCTGATCTGTGAATTCATCTCAGAGTGTTACAACCTATGCCTCAAGAAGCAGTTTGCTAACACTCTTTTCGTGGAATCTGGAAAGTGATATTTGGTAGCCCACAGGGGCCCATGGTGAAAAAGGAAATGTCCTCACATAATAACTACAGAGCAACTTTCTGAGAGATTGCTTTCTGATGCGTGACTTCATCACACAGAGTTCCACCCTTCCCTTCTTGGAACTGTTTCCTAACACACTTCTCGTGGATTCTGCAAAGATATATTTGCGAGCTCATTGAGGGCTACGGTAAAAAAGGAATTTTTCTCCCAGAATAACTAAAGTGAAGTTTTCTGAGAAACCGCATTGCCATGTGTGAATGCAACTCACAGAGTTACACGTTTCTCTTCACTGATCAGTTTGTTAACACAGTTTCTGGAAATCTGCCATTTGGTATTTCATACCGCAATGAATCTTACGCTGACAAAGGAAATAGCCACAGATGGAAACTAGAAAGAAGCTTTCCTAGAAACTTCTTGGTGATGTGTGAATTCATCTCACAGAGTTACACTTATGTTTCGTGGAGCAGTCCATTAACACTGTCTTTGAGGAAGCTGAGAAGGGCTTCCTTGGATCGCATTGAGGCCTACGCTGATAAAGGAAATTTCATCTGTTCAATACGTGAAAGAAGTTTTCTGTGAAACTTCTTTCTGATCTGTGAATTCATCTCACAGAGTTACAACCTATGCCTCAAGAAGCAATTTGCTAACATTCTTTTCGTGGAATCTGGAAAGTGATATTTGGTAGCCCACAGGGGCCCATGGTGAAAAAGGAAATATCCTCACATAATAACTACAGAGAAACTTTCTGAGAGATTGCTTTCTGATGTGTGACTTCATCACACAGAGTTCCACCCTTCCCTTCTTGGAACAGTTTGCTAACACTGTTCTCGTGGATTATGCAAAGGTATATTTGGGAGCTCATTGAGGGCTAGGGTGAAAAAGGAATTATCCTCACATAATAACTAAGGAGAACCTTTCTGAGAAACTGCATTGCCATGTGAGAATGCAACACACAGAGTTACACGTTCCTCTTCAGTGATCAGTTTGTTAGCACAGTTTTCTGGAAATCTGCCATTTGGTATTTCATAGCACAGTGAACCTTACAGTCACAAAGGAAATATCCACAGATGAAAACTGGAAAGAAGCTTTCCTAGAAACTTCTTGGTGATGTGTGAATTCATCTCACAGATTTACACTTATGTTTCGTGGAGCAGTCCATTAACACTGTCTTTGAGGAAGCTGAGAAGGGCTTCCTTGGATCGCATTGAGGCCTACGCTGATAAAGGAAATTTGATCCGTTCAAAACGTGAAAAAAGCCTTCTGGGAAACTTCTTTCTGATCTTGAATTCATCTCACAGAGTTACACATTATGCCTCAAGAAGCAGTTTGCTAACACTCTTTTCCTGGAATCTGCAAAGTGATATATGATAGCCCTTAGGGGCCCATGGTGGAGAAGGAAATGACTTCATGTAATAACTACAGAGAAACTTTCTGACATTTTGCGTATGATGTGTGAATTCATCACACAGAGTTACACTTATGTTTCTTGGAGAGTCCATTAACACTGTCTTTGAGGAAGCTGAGAAGGGCTTCCTTGGATCGCATTGAGGCCTACGCTGATAAAGGAAATTTCATCTATTCAAAACGTGAAATAAGCTTACTGAGGAACTTCTTTCTGATCTTTGAATTCATCTCACAGAGTTACAACCTATGAGTAAAGAAGAAGTTTGTTAACACTCTTTTCGTGGAATCTGGAAAGTGATATTTGGTATCCCACAGGGGCCAATGGTGAAAAAGGAAATGTCCTCACATAATAACTACAGAGAAACTTTCTGAGAGATTGCTTTCTGATGTGTGACTTCATCACACAGAGTTCCACCCTTCCCTTCTTGGAACAGTTTGCTAACACTGTTCTCGTGGATTCTGCAAAGGTATATTTGGGAACTTATTGAGGGCTAGGGTGAAAAACGAATTATCCTCACATAATTACTAAAGAGAAGCTTTCTGAGAAACTGCATTGCCATGTGTGAATGCAACTCACTGAGTTACACGTTTCTCTTCCCTGATCAGCTTGTTAACACAGTTTTCTGGAAATCTGCAATTTGGTATTTCATAGCGCAATGAACCTTACCTTGACAAAGGAAATATCCAGAGATGAAATCTAGAAAGAAGCTTTCTTAGAAACTTCTTGGTGATGTGTGAATTCATCTCACAGAGTTACACTTATGTTTCGTGGAACAGTCCATTAACACTGTCTTTGAGGAAGCTGAGAAGGGCTTCCTTGGATCGCATTGAGGCCTACGCTGATAAAGGAAATTTCATCCGTTCAAAACGGGAAACAAGCATTCTGAGAAACTTCTTTCTGATCTGTGAATTCATCTCACAGAGTTACACACTATGCCTCAAGAAGCAGTTTGCTAACACTCTTTTCCTGGAATCTGCAAAGTGATATATGGTAGCCCTTAGTGGCCCATGGTGGAAAAGGAAATGACCTCACATAATAACTACAGAGAAACTTTCTGACAGATTGCGTATGATGTGTGACTTCATCACACAGAGTTCCACCCTTCCCTTCTTGGAACAGTTTGCTAATACTGTTCTCGTGGATTATGCAAAGGTATATTTGGGAGCTCCTTGAGGGCTAGGGTGAGAAGGAATTATCCTCACATGATAACTAAAGAGAAACTTTCTGAGAAACTGCATTGCCATGTGTGAATGCAACTCACGGAGTTACAGGTTTCTCTTCAGTGATCAGTTTGTTAACACAGTTTTCTGGAAATCTGCAATTTGGTATTTCATAGCGCAATGATGCTTACGATGACAAAGGAAATATCCACAGATGAAAACTAGCAAGAAGCTTTCCTATAAACTTCTTGGTGATGTGTGAATTCATCTCACAGAGTCACACTTATGTTTCGTGGAGCAGTCCATTAACACTGTCTTTGAGGAAGCTGAGAAGGGCTTCCTTGGATCGCATTGAGGCCTACGCTGATAAAGGAAATTTCATCCGTTCAACAGGTGAAAGAAGCTTTCTGAGAAACTTCTTTCTCATCTGTGAATTCATCTCACAGAGTTACAACCTATGCCTCAAGAAGCAGTTTGCTAACACTCTTTTCGTGGAATCTGGAAAGTGATATTTGGTAGCCCATTGGGGCCCATGGTAAAAAGGAAATGTCCTCACATAATAACTACAGAGAAACTTTCTGAGAGATTGCTTTCTGATGTGTAACTTCATCACACAGAGTTCCACCCTTCCCTTCTTGGAAGAGATTGCTAACACTGTTCTCGTAGATTTTGCAATGGTATATTTGGGAGCTCATTTAGGGCTAGGGTGAAAAAGGAATTATCCTCACATAATAACTAAAGAGAAGCTTTCTGAGAAACTGCATTGCCATGTGTGAATGGAACTCACAGAGTTACACGTGTCTCTTCAGTGATCAGTTTGTTAACACGGTTTTCTGGAAATCTGCAGTTTGGTATTTCATAGCGCAAAGAACCTTACGGTGACAAAGGAAATATCCACACATGAATACTGGAAGGAAGCTTTCGTAGAAACTTCTTCGTGATGTGTGAATTCATCTCACAGTGTTACACTTATATTTCGTGGAGCAGTCCATTAACACTGTCTTTGAGGAAGCTGAGAAGGGCTTCCTTGGATCACATTGAGGCCTACTCTGATAAAGGAAATTTCATCCGTTGAAAACGTGAAAGAAGCTTTCTGAGAAACTTCTTTGTCATCTGTGAATTCATCTCACAGAGTTACAAGCTATGCCTCAAGAAGCAGTTTGCTAAAACTGTTTTCCTGGAATCTGGAAAGTGATATTTGGTAGCCCATAGGGCCCCATTGTGAAAAAGGAAATGTCCTCATATCATAACTACAGAGAAACTTTCTGAGAGATTTCTTTCTGATGTGTGACTTCATCACACAGAGTTCCACCCTTCCCTTCTTGGAAGAGATTGCTAACACTGTTCTCGTAGATTTTGCAATTGTATATTTGGGAGCTCATTGAGGACTAGGGTGAAAAAGGAATTATCCTCATATAACAACTAAAGAGAAGCTTTCTGAGAAACTGCATTGCCATGTGTGAATGCAACTCACAGAGTTACATGTTTCTCTTCAGTGATCAGTTTGTTAACACGGTTTTCTGGAAATCTGCAGTTTGGTATTTCATAGCCCAATGAACCTTATGGTGACAAAGGAAATATCCACAGATGAAAACTGGAAAGAAGCTTTCTTAGAAACTTCTTGGTGATGTGTGAATTCATCTCACACAGTTACACTTATGTTTCATGGAACAGTCCATTAACACTGTCACTGAGGAAGCTGAGAAGGGCTTCCTTGGATCGCATTGAGGCCTACACTGATAAAGGAAATTTCATCCATTCAAAACGTGAAAGAAGCCTTCTGAGAAACTTCTTTCTGATCTGTGAATTCATCTCACAGAGTTACAACCTACGCCTCAAGAAGCAGTTTGCTAACACTCTTTTCGTAGAATCTGGAAAGAGATATTTGGTAGCCCATAGGGGCCCATGGTGAAAAAGGAAATGTCCTCACATAATAACTACAGAGAAACTTTCTGAGAGATTGCTTTCTAATGTGTGACTTCTACACACAGAGTTCCCCCCTTCCCTTCTTGGAACAGTTTGCTAACACCTTTCTCGTGGATTTGCAAAGGTATATTTGGGAGCTCATTGAGGGCTAGGGTGAGAAAGGAATTATCCTCACATAATAACTGAAGAGAAGCTTTCCGAGAAACCGCATTGCCATGTGTGAATGCAACTCACAGAGTTACACGTTTCTCTTCAGTGATCAGTTTGTTAACACAGTTTTCTGGAAATCTGCAATTTGGTATTTCATAGCGCAATGAAACTTACGGTGACAAAGGAAATATCCACAGAAGAAAACTGGAAGAAGCTTCCTTAGAAACTTCTTGGTGATGTGTGAATTCATCTCACAGAGTTTCACTTATGTTTCGTGTAGCAGTCAATTAATACTGTCTTTGGGGAAGCTGAGAAGGGCTTCCTTGGATCGCATTGAGGCCTACGCTGATAAAGGAAGTTTCATCCGTTCAAAACGTGAAAGAAGCATTCTGAGAAGCTTCTTTCTGATCTGTGAATTCATCTCACAGAGTTACAACCTATGCCTCAAGAAGCAGTTTGCTAACACTCTTTTCGTGGAATCTGGAAAGTGATATTTGGTAGCCCATAGGGGCCCATGGTGAAAAAGGATATGTCCTCACATAATAACTACAGAGAAACTTTCTGAGAGATTGCCTTCTGATGTGTGACTTCATCACACAGAGTTCCACCCTTCCCTTCTTGGAACAGTTTGCTAACACTGTTCTCGTGGATTCTGCAAGGGTATATTTGGGAACTCATTGAGGGCTAGGGTGAAAGAGGAATTATCCTCACATTATAACTAAAGGGAAGCTTTCTGAGAAACTGCATTGCCATGTGTGAATGCAACTCACAGAGTTACACGTTTCTCTGCAGTGATCAGTTTGTTAACACAGTTTTCTGGAAATCTGCATTTTGGTATTTCATAGCGCAATGAACCTTACGGTGACAAAGGAAATATCCACTAATGAAAACTGGAAAGAAGCTTTCTTAGAAACTTCTTGGTGATGTGTGAATTCATCTCACAGAGTTACACATATGTTTCGTGGAGCAGTCCATTAACACTGTCTTTGAGGAGGCTGAGACGGGCTACCTTGGATCGCATTGAGTCCTACGCTGATAAAGGAAATTTCATCCGTTCAAAACGTGAAAGAAGCTTTTTGAGAAACTTCTTTCTGATCTGTGAATTCGTCTCAGAGAGTTACAACCTGTGCCTCAAGAAGCAGTTTGCTAACACTCTTTTCGTGGAATCTGGAAAGTGATATTTGGTAGCCCATAGGGTCCCATGGTGAAAAGGAAATTCCTCAAATAATAACTACAGAGAAACTTTCTGAGAGATTGCTTTCTGATGTGTGACTTCATCACACAGAGTTCCACACTTCCCTTCTTGGAACAGTTTGATAACACTGTTCTCGTGGATTCTGCAAAGGTATACTTGGGAACTCATTGAGGGCTAGGGTGAACAAGGAATTATCCTCACATAATAACTAAAGAGAAGCTTTCTGAGAAACTGCATTGCCATGTGTGAATGCAACTCACAGAGTTACAGGTTTCTCTTCAGTGATCAGTTTGTTAACACAGTTTTCTGGAAATCTGCAATTTGGTATTTCATTACGCAATGAATCTTACGGTGACAAAGGAAATATCCACAGATGAAAACTGGAAAGAAGCTTTCCTGCAAACTTCTTGGTGATGTGTGAATTCGTCTCACAGTTACACTTAAGTTTCTTGGAGCAGTCCATTAACACTGTCTTTGAGGAAGCTCAGAAGGGCTTCCTAGGATCGCATTGAGGCCTACGCTGATAAAAAAATTTTATCTGTTCAAAACGTGAAAGAAGCTTTCTGAGAAACTTCTTTCTGATCTGTGAATTCATCTCACAGAGTTACAAGTTATGCCTCAGGAATCAGTTTGCTAACACTCTTTTCGTGCAATCTGGAAAGTGATATTTGGTAGCCCCTAAGGGCCCATGGTAAAAAGAATGTGTCCTCACATAATAACTACAGAGAATCTTTCTGAGAGATTGCCTTCTGATGTGTGCCTTCATCACACAGAGTTCCACCCTTCCCTTCTAGGAACAGATTGCTAACACTGTTCTCGTGGATTCTGCAAAGGTATATTTTGGAGCTCATTGATGGCTAGGGTGAAAAAGGAATTATCCTCATACAATAACTAAAGAGAATCTTTCTGAGAAACTGCATTGCCATGTGTGAATGCAACTCACAGAGTTACACGTTTCTCTTCAGTGATCAGTTTGTTAACACAGTTTTCTGGAAATCTGCAATTGGGTATTTCATAGCGCAGTGAACCTTACGGTGACCAAGGAAATATCCACAGATGAAAACTGGAAGGAAGGTTTTTTAGAAACTTCTTGGTGATGTGTGAATTCATCCCACAGAGTTACACTCATGTATCGTGGAGCAGTCCATTAACACTGTCTTTGAGGAAGCTGAGAAGGGCTTCCTTGGATCGCATTGAGGCCTACGCTGAAAAAGTAAATTTCAGCCCTTCAAAACTTGAAAGAAGCTTTCTGAGAAACTTCTTTCTGATCTGTGAATTCGTCTCACAGAGTTACAACCTATACCTCAAGAAGCAGTTTGCTAACACTCTTTTCGTGGAATCTTGAAAGTGATATTTGGTAGCCCATAGGGGCCGATGGTGAAAAAGGAAATGTCCTCACATCATAACTACAGAGAAACTTTCTGAGAGATTGCTTTCTGATGTGTGACTTCATCACACAGAATTCCACCCTTCCCTTCTTGGAACTGTTTGCTAACACTGTTCTCGTGGATTCTGCAAAGGTATATTTGGGAACTGATTGAGGTATGGGTGAAAAAGGAATTATCCTCACATAATAACCAAAGAGAAGCTTTCTGAGAAACTGCATTGCCATGTGTGAATGCAACTCACAGAGTTACACGTTGCTCTTCAGTGATCAGTTTGTTAACACAGTTTTCTGGAAATCTGCATTTTGGTATTTCATAGCGCAATGAACCTTACGGTGACAAAGGAAATATCCGCAGATGAAAGCTGGAAAGAAGCTTTCTTAGAAACTTCTTGGTGATGTGTGAATTCATCTCACAGAGTTACACTTATGTTTCGTGGAGCAGTCCATTAACACTGTCTTTGAGGAAGGTGAGAAGGGCTTCCTCGGATTGCATTGTGTCCTACGCTGATAAAGGAAATTTCATCCGTTCAAAACGTGAAAGAAGCTTTTTGAGAAACTTCTTTCTGATCTGTGAATTCATCTCAGAGAGTTACAACCTGTGCCTCAAGAAGCAGTTTGCTAACACTCTTTTCGTGGAATCTGGAAAGGGATATTTGGTAGCCCATAGGGTCCCATGGTGAAAAAGGAAAATTCCTCAAATAATAAATACAGAGAAAGTTTCTGAGAGATTGCTTTCTGATGTGTGACTTCATCACACAGAGTTCCACCCTTCCCTTCTTGGAACAGTGTGCTAACACTGTTCTCGTGGATTCTGCAAAGGTATATTTGGGAGCTCTTTGAGGGACAGGTTAAAAAAGGAATATCCTCACATAACAACTAAAGAGAAGTTTTCTGAGAAACTGCATTGCCATGTGTGAATGCAACTCACAGAGTTACACGTTTCTCTTCAGTGATCAGTTTGTTAACACAGTTTTCTGGAAATCTGCAATTTGGTATTTCATTGCGCAATGAACCTTACGGTGACAAAGGAAATATCCACAGATGAAAACTGGAACGAAGCTTTCTTGCAAACTTCTTGGTGATGTGTGAATTCATCTCACAGAGTTACACTTATGTTTCGTGGAGCATGCCATTAACACTGTCTGTGAGGAAGCTGAGAAGGGCTTCCATGGATCGCATTGAGGCCTACGCTGAGAAAGGAAATTTCGTCCGTTCAAAACGTGAAAGAAGCTTTCTGAGAAACTTCTTTCTGATCTGTGAATTCATCTCACAGGGTTATAACCTATGCCTCAAGAAGCAGTTTGCTAACACACATTTCGTGGAATCTGGAAAGTGATATTTGGTAGCCCATATTGGCCCATGGTGAAAAATGAAATGTCCTCACATAATAAGTAGAGAGAAACTTTCTGAGAGATTGCTTTCTGATGTGTGACTTCATTACACAGAGTTCCACCTTTCCCTTCTTGGAACAGTTTGCTAACACTGTTCTCGTGGATTCTGCAAAGTTATATTTGGGAGCTCATTGAGGGCTAGGGTGAAAAAGGAATTATCCTCACATAATAACTAAAGAGAAGCTTTCTGAGAAACTGCATTGCCATGTGTGAATGCAACTCATAGAGTTACACGTCTCTCTTCACTGATCAGTTTGTTAACACAGTTTTCTGGAAATCTGCAATTTGGTATTTCATTGCGCAATGAACCTTACGATGACAAAGGAAATATCCACAGATGAAAACTGGAAACAAGGTTTCTTAGAAACTTCTTGGTAATGTGTGAATTCATTTCTCAGAGTTACACTTATGTTTCGTGGAGCAGTCCATTAACACTGTCTTTGAGGAAGGTGAGAAGGGCTTCCTTGGATCGCATTGAGGCCTACGCTGATAAAGGAAATTTCATCCATTCTAAACGTGACAGAGGCTTTCTGAGAAACTTCTTTCTGATCTGTGAATTCATCTCACAGAGTTACAACCTATGCCTCAAGAAGCAGTTTGCTAACACTCTTTTCGTGGAATCTGGAAAGTGATATTTGGTAGCCCACAGGGCCCCATGGTGAAAAAGGAAATGTCCTCACATAATAACTACAGAGAAACTTTCTGAGAGATTGCTTTCTGATGCGTGACTTCATTACACAGAGTTCCACCCTTCCCTTTTTGGAACAGTTTGCTAACACTGTTCTCGTGGATTCTGCAAAGGTATATTTGGGAGCTCATTGAGGGCTAGGGTGAAAAAGGAATTATCCTCACATAATAACTAAAGAGAAGCTTTCTGAGAAACCGCATTGCCATGTGTGAATGCAACTCAGAGAGTTACACGTTTCTCTTCAGTGATCAGTTTGTTAACACAGTTTTCTGGAAATCTGCAATTTGGTATTTCATTGCGCAATGAACCTTACGGTGACAAAGGAAATATCCACAGATGAAAACTGGAAAGAAGCTTTCTTGCAAACTTCTTGGTGATGTGTGAATTCCTCTCACAGAGTTACACTTATGTTTCGTGGAGCAGTCCATTAACACTGTCTTTGAGGAAGGTTTGAAGGGCTTCCTTGGACCGCATTGTGGCCTACGCTGATAAAGGAAATTTCATCTGTTCTAAACGTGACAGAATCTTTCTGAGAAACTTCTTTCTGAGCTGTGAATTCATCTCACAGAGTTACAAACTATGCCTCAAGAAGCAGTTTCCTAACACTCTTTTCGTGGAATCTGGAAAGTGATATTTGGTAGTCCATAGGGGCCCATGGTGAAAAAGGAAATGTCCTCACATAATAACTACAGAGAAACTTTCTGAGAGATAGCTTTCTGATGTGTGACTTCATCACACAGAGTTCCACCCTTCCCATTTTGGAACAGTTTGCTAACACTGTTCTCGTGGATTCTGCAAAGGTATATTTGGGAGCTAACTGAGGGCTAGGGTGAAAAAGGAATTATCCTCACATAATAACCAAAGAGAAGCTTTCTGAGAAACTGCATTGCCATGTGTGAATGCAACTCACAGAGTTACACGTTGCTCTTCAGTGATCAGTTTGTTAACACAGTTTTCTGGAAATCTGCATTTTGGTATTTCATAGCGCAATGAACCTTACGGTGACAAAGGAAATATCCGCAGATGAAAGCTGGAAAGAAGCTTTCTTAGAAACTTCTTGGTGATGTGTGAATTCATCTCACAGAGTTACACTTATGTTTCGTGGAGCAGTCCATTAACACTGTCTTTGAGGAAGGTGAGAAGGGCTTCCTCGGATTGCATTGTGTCCTACGCTGATAAAGGAAATTTCATCCGTTCAAAACGTGAAAGAAGCTTTTTGAGAAACTTCTTTCTGATCTGTGAATTCATCTCAGAGAGTTACAACCTGTGCCTCAAGAAGCAGTTTGCTAACACTCTTTTCGTGGAATCTGGAAAGGGATATTTGGTAGCCCATAGGGTCCCATGGTGAAAAAGGAAAATTCCTCAAATAATAAATACAGAGAAAGTTTCTGAGAGATTGCTTTCTGATGTGTGACTTCATCACACAGAGTTCCACCCTTCCCTTCTTGGAACAGTGTGCTAACACTGTTCTCGTGGATTCTGCAAAGGTATATTTGGGAGCTCTTTGAGGGACAGGTTAAAAAAGGAATATCCTCACATAACAACTAAAGAGAAGTTTTCTGAGAAACTGCATTGCCATGTGTGAATGCAACTCACAGAGTTACACGTTTCTCTTCAGTGATCAGTTTGTTAACACAGTTTTCTGGAAATCTGCAATTTGGTATTTCATTGCGCAATGAACCTTACGGTGACAAAGGAAATATCCACAGATGAAAACTGGAACGAAGCTTTCTTGCAAACTTCTTGGTGATGTGTGAATTCATCTCACAGAGTTACACTTATGTTTCGTGGAGCATGCCATTAACACTGTCTGTGAGGAAGCTGAGAAGGGCTTCCATGGATCGCATTGAGGCCTACGCTGAGAAAGGAAATTTCGTCCGTTCAAAACGTGAAAGAAGCTTTCTGAGAAACTTCTTTCTGATCTGTGAATTCATCTCACAGGGTTATAACCTATGCCTCAAGAAGCAGTTTGCTAACACACATTTCGTGGAATCTGGAAAGTGATATTTGGTAGCCCATATTGGCCCATGGTGAAAAATGAAATGTCCTCACATAATAAGTAGAGAGAAACTTTCTGAGAGATTGCTTTCTGATGTGTGACTTCATTACACAGAGTTCCACCTTTCCCTTCTTGGAACAGTTTGCTAACACTGTTCTCGTGGATTCTGCAAAGTTATATTTGGGAGCTCATTGAGGGCTAGGGTGAAAAAGGAATTATCCTCACATAATAACTAAAGAGAAGCTTTCTGAGAAACTGCATTGCCATGTGTGAATGCAACTCATAGAGTTACACGTCTCTCTTCACTGATCAGTTTGTTAACACAGTTTTCTGGAAATCTGCAATTTGGTATTTCATTGCGCAATGAACCTTACGATGACAAAGGAAATATCCACAGATGAAAACTGGAAACAAGGTTTCTTAGAAACTTCTTGGTAATGTGTGAATTCATTTCTCAGAGTTACACTTATGTTTCGTGGAGCAGTCCATTAACACTGTCTTTGAGGAAGGTGAGAAGGGCTTCCTTGGATCGCATTGAGGCCTACGCTGATAAAGGAAATTTCATCCATTCTAAACGTGACAGAGGCTTTCTGAGAAACTTCTTTCTGATCTGTGAATTCATCTCACAGAGTTACAACCTATGCCTCAAGAAGCAGTTTGCTAACACTCTTTTCGTGGAATCTGGAAAGTGATATTTGGTAGCCCACAGGGCCCCATGGTGAAAAAGGAAATGTCCTCACATAATAACTACAGAGAAACTTTCTGAGAGATTGCTTTCTGATGCGTGACTTCATTACACAGAGTTCCACCCTTCCCTTTTTGGAACAGTTTGCTAACACTGTTCTCGTGGATTCTGCAAAGGTATATTTGGGAGCTCATTGAGGGCTAGGGTGAAAAAGGAATTATCCTCACATAATAACTAAAGAGAAGCTTTCTGAGAAACCGCATTGCCATGTGTGAATGCAACTCAGAGAGTTACACGTTTCTCTTCAGTGATCAGTTTGTTAACACAGTTTTCTGGAAATCTGCAATTTGGTATTTCATTGCGCAATGAACCTTACGGTGACAAAGGAAATATCCACAGATGAAAACTGGAAAGAAGCTTTCTTGCAAACTTCTTGGTGATGTGTGAATTCCTCTCACAGAGTTACACTTATGTTTCGTGGAGCAGTCCATTAACACTGTCTTTGAGGAAGGTTTGAAGGGCTTCCTTGGATCGCATTGTGGCCTACGCTGATAAAGGAAATTTCATCTGTTCTAAACGTGACAGAATCTTTCTGAGAAACTTCTTTCTGAGCTGTGAATTCATCTCACAGAGTTACAAACTATGCCTCAAGAAGCAGTTTCCTAACACTCTTTTCGTGGAATCTGGAAAGTGATATTTGGTAGTCCATAGGGGCCCATGGTGAAAAAGGAAATGTCCTCACATAATAACTACAGAGAAACTTTCTGAGAGATAGCTTTCTGATGTGTGACTTCATCACACAGAGTTCCACCCTTCCCATTTTGGAACAGTTTGCTAACACTGTTCTCGTGGATTCTGCAAAGGTATATTTGGGAGCTAACTGAGGGCTAGGGTGAAAAAGGAATTATCCTCACATAATAACTAAAGAGAAGCTTTCTGAGAAACCGCATTGTCATGTGTGAATGCAACTCACAGAGTTACACGTTTCTCTTCAGTGATCAGTTTGTTAACACAGTTTTCTGGAAATCTGCATTTTGGTATTTCATAGCGAAATGAACCTTACGGTGACAAAGGAAATATCCACAGATAAAGACTGGAAACAAGGTTTCATAGAAACTTCTTGGTGATGTGTGAATTCATCTCACAGAGTTACACTTATGTTTCGTGGAGCAGTCCATTAACACTGTCTTTGAGGAAGGTGAGAAGGGCTTCCTTGGATCGCATTGAGGCCTACGCTGATAAAGGAAATTTCATCCAATCTAAACGTGACAGAAGCTTTCTGAGAAACTTTTTTCTGATCTGTGAATTCATCTCACAGAGTTACCACCTATGCCTCAAGAAGCAGTTTGCTAACACTCTTTTCGTGGAATCTGGAAAGTGATATTTGGTAGCCCACAGGGCCCCATGGTGAAAAAGGAAATGTCCTCACATAATAACTACAGAGAAACTTTCTGAGAGATTGCTTTCTGATGCGTGACTTCATTACACTGAGTTCCATCCTTCCCTTTTTGGAACAGTTTGCTAACACTGTTCTCGTGGATTCTGCAAAGGTATATTTGGGAGCTCATTGAGGGCTAGGGTGAAAAAGGAATTATCCTCACATAATAACTAAAGAGAAGCTTTCTGAGAAACCGCATTGCCATGTGTGAATGCAACTCACAGAGTTACACGTTTCTCTTCAGTGATCAGTTTGTTAACACAGTTTTCTGGAAATCTGCAATTTAGTATTTCACTGCGCAATGAACCTTACGGTGACAAAGGAAATATCCACAGATGAAAACTGGAAAGAAGCTTTCTTGCAAACTTCTTGGTGATGTGTGAATTCCTCTCACAGAGTTACACTTATGTTTCGTGGAGCAGTCCATTAACACTGTCTTTGAGGAAGGTTAGAAGGGCTTCCTTGGATCGCATTGTGGCCTACGCTGATAAAGGAAATTTCATCCGTTCTAAACCTGACAGAAGCTTTCTGAGAAACTTCTTTCTGAGCTGTGAATTCATCTCACAGAGTTACAACCTATGCCTCAAGAAGCAGTTTCCTAACACTCTTTTCGTGGAATCTATAAAGTGATATTTGGTAGTCCATAGGGGCCCATGGTGAAAAAGGAAATGTCCTCACATAATAACTACAGAGAAACTTTCTGAGAGATAGCTTTCTCATGTGTGACTTCATCACACAGAGTTCCACCCTTCCCATCTTGGAACAGTTTGCTAACACTGTTCTCGTGGATTCTGCAAAGGTATATTTGGGAGCTAACTGAGGGCTAGGGTGAATAAGGAATTATCCTCACATAATAATTAAGAGAAGCTTTCTGAGAAACTGCATTGCCGTGTGGGAATGCAACTCATAGAGTTAAACGTTTCTCTTCAGTGATCAGTTTGTTCACACAGTTTTCAGGAAATCTGCATTTTGGTATTTCATAGCGAAATGAACTTTACGGTGACAAAGGAAATATCCACAGATGAAAACTGGAAAGAAGGTTTCTTAGAAACTTCTTTGTGATGTGTGAATTCATCTCACAGTGTTACACTTATGTTTCGTGGAGCAGTCCATTAACACTTTCTTTGAGGAAGCGGAGAAGGGCTTCCTCGTATCGCATTGAGTCCTACGCTGATAAAGGAAATTTCATCCGTTCAAAACGTGAAAGAAGCTTTTTGAGAAACTTCTTTCTGATCTGTGAATTCATCTCAGTGTGTTACAACCTATGCCTCAAGAAGCAGTTTGCTAACACTCTTTTCGTGGAATCTGGAAAGTGATATTTGGTAGCCCACAGGGGCCCATGGTGAAAAAGGAAATGTCCTCACATAATAACTACAGAGAAACGTTCTGAGAGATTGCTTTCTAATGTGTGACTTGATCACACAGAGTTCCATCCTTCCCTTCTTGGAACAGTTTGTGAAAACTGTTCTCGAGGATTCTGCAAAGGTATATTTGGGAGCTCATTGAGGGCTAGGGTGAAAAAGGAATTATCCTCACATAATAACTAAAGAGAAGCTTTCTGAGAAACCGCATTGCCATGTGTGAAAGCAACTCACGGAGTTACACGTTTATCTTTGGTGATCAGTTTGTTAACACAGTTTTCTGGAAATCTGCATTTTGGTATTTCATAGCACAATGAACCTTACGGTGACAAAGGAAATATCCACAGATGAAAACTGGAAAGAAGCTTTCTTAGAAACTTCTTGGTGATGTGTGAATTCATCTCACAGAGTTACACTTATGTTTCGTGGAGCAGTCCATTAACACTGTCTTTGAGGAAGATGAGAAGGGCTTCCTCGAATCGAATTGAGTCCTACGCTGATAAAGGAAATTTCATCCGTTCAAAACGTGAAAGAAACTTTTTGAGAAACTTCTTTCTGATCTGTGAATTCATCTCAGAGTGTTACAACCTATGCCTCAAGAAGCAGTTTGCTAACACTCTTTTCGTGGAATCTGGAAAGTGATATTTGGTAGCCCACAGGGGCCCATGGTGAAAAAGGAAATGTCCTCACATAATAACTACAGAGCAACTTTCTGAGAGATTGCTTTCTGATGCGTGACTTCATCACACAGAGTTCCACCCTTCCCTTCTTGGAACTGTTTCCTAACACACTTCTCGTGGATTCTGCAAAGATATATTTGCGAGCTCATTGAGGGCTACGGTAAAAAAGGAATTTTTCTCCCAGAATAACTAAAGTGAAGTTTTCTGAGAAACCGCATTGCATGTGTGAATGCAACTCACAGAGTTACACGTTTCTCTTCACTGATCAGTTTGTTAACACAGTTTCTGGAAATCTGCCATTTGGTATTTCATACCGCAATGAATCTTACGCTGACAAAGGAAATAGCCACAGATGGAAACTAGAAAGAAGCTTTCCTAGAAACTTCTTGGTGATGTGTGAATTCATCTCACAGAGTTACACTTATGTTTCGTGGAGCAGTCCATTAACACTGTCTTTGAGGAAGCTGAGAAGGGCTTCCTTGGATCGCATTGAGGCCTACGCTGATAAAGGAAATTTCATCTGTTCAATACGTGAAAGAAGTTTTCTGTGAAACTTCTTTCTGATCTGTGAATTCATCTCACAGAGTTACAACCTATGCCTCAAGAAGCAATTTGCTAACATTCTTTTCGTGGAATCTGGAAAGTGATATTTGGTAGCCCACAGGGGCCCATGGTGAAAAAGGAAATATCCTCACATAATAACTACAGAGAAACTTTCTGAGAGATTGCTTTCTGATGTGTGACTTCATCACACAGAGTTCCACCCTTCCCTTCTTGGAACAGTTTGCTAACACTGTTCTCGTGGATTATGCAAAGGTATATTTGGGAGCTCATTGAGGGCTAGGGTGAAAAAGGAATTATCCTCACATAATAACTAAGGAGAACCTTTCTGAGAAACTGCATTGCCATGTGAGAATGCAACACACAGAGTTACACGTTCCTCTTCAGTGATCAGTTTGTTAGCACAGTTTTCTGGAAATCTGCCATTTGGTATTTCATAGCACAGTGAACCTTACAGTCACAAAGGAAATATCCACAGATGAAAACTGGAAAGAAGCTTTCCTAGAAACTTCTTGGTGATGTGTGAATTCATCTCACAGATTTACACTTATGTTTCGTGGAGCAGTCCATTAACACTGTCTTTGAGGAAGCTGAGAAGGGCTTCCTTGGATCGCATTGAGGCCTACGCTGATAAAGGAAATTTGATCCGTTCAAAACGTGAAAAAAGCCTTCTGGGAAACTTCTTTCTGATCTTGAATTCATCTCACAGAGTTACACATTATGCCTCAAGAAGCAGTTTGCTAACACTCTTTTCCTGGAATCTGCAAAGTGATATATGATAGCCCTTAGGGGCCCATGGTGGAGAAGGAAATGACTTCATGTAATAACTACAGAGAAACTTTCTGACATTTTGCGTATGATGTGTGAATTCATCACACAGAGTTACACTTATGTTTCTTGGAGAGTCCATTAACACTGTCTTTGAGGAAGCTGAGAAGGGCTTCCTTGGATCGCATTGAGGCCTACGCTGATAAAGGAAATTTCATCTATTCAAAACGTGAAATAAGCTTACTGAGGAACTTCTTTCTGATCTTTGAATTCATCTCACAGAGTTACAACCTATGAGTAAAGAAGAAGTTTGTTAACACTCTTTTCGTGGAATCTGGAAAGTGATATTTGGTATCCCACAGGGGCCAATGGTGAAAAAGGAAATGTCCTCACATAATAACTACAGAGAAACTTTCTGAGAGATTGCTTTCTGATGTGTGACTTCATCACACAGAGTTCCACCCTTCCCTTCTTGGAACAGTTTGCTAACACTGTTCTCGTGGATTCTGCAAAGGTATATTTGGGAACTTATTGAGGGCTAGGGTGAAAAACGAATTATCCTCACATAATTACTAAAGAGAAGCTTTCTGAGAAACTGCATTGCCATGTGTGAATGCAACTCACTGAGTTACACGTTTCTCTTCCCTGATCAGCTTGTTAACACAGTTTTCTGGAAATCTGCAATTTGGTATTTCATAGCGCAATGAACCTTACCTTGACAAAGGAAATATCCAGAGATGAAATCTAGAAAGAAGCTTTCTTAGAAACTTCTTGGTGATGTGTGAATTCATCTCACAGAGTTACACTTATGTTTCGTGGAACAGTCCATTAACACTGTCTTTGAGGAAGCTGAGAAGGGCTTCCTTGGATCGCATTGAGGCCTACGCTGATAAAGGAAATTTCATCCGTTCAAAACGGGAAACAAGCATTCTGAGAAACTTCTTTCTGATCTGTGAATTCATCTCACAGAGTTACACACTATGCCTCAAGAAGCAGTTTGCTAACACTCTTTTCCTGGAATCTGCAAAGTGATATATGGTAGCCCTTAGTGGCCCATGGTGGAAAAGGAAATGACCTCACATAATAACTACAGAGAAACTTTCTGACAGATTGCGTATGATGTGTGACTTCATCACACAGAGTTCCACCCTTCCCTTCTTGGAACAGTTTGCTAATACTGTTCTCGTGGATTATGCAAAGGTATATTTGGGAGCTCCTTGAGGGCTAGGGTGAGAAGGAATTATCCTCACATGATAACTAAAGAGAAACTTTCTGAGAAACTGCATTGCCATGTGTGAATGCAACTCACGGAGTTACAGGTTTCTCTTCAGTGATCAGTTTGTTAACACAGTTTTCTGGAAATCTGCAATTTGGTATTTCATAGCGCAATGATGCTTACGATGACAAAGGAAATATCCACAGATGAAAACTAGCAAGAAGCTTTCCTATAAACTTCTTGGTGATGTGTGAATTCATCTCACAGAGTTACACTTATGTTTCGTGGAGCAGTCCATTAACACTGTCGTTGAGGAAGCTGAGAAGGGCTTCCTTGGATCGCATTGAGGCCTACGATGATAAAGGAAATTTCATCCGTTCAACACGTGAAAGAAGCTTTCTGAGAAACTTCTTTCTGATCTGTGAATTCATCTCACAGAGTTACAACCTATGCCTCAAGAAGCAGTTTGCCAACACTCGTTTCGTGGAATCTGGAAAGTGATATTTGGTAGCCCATTGGGGCCCATGCTGAAAAAGGAAATGTCCTCACATAATAACTACAGAGAAACTTTCTGTGAGATTGCTTTCTGATGTGTGACTTCATCACACAGAGTTCCACCCTTCCCTTCTTGGAACAGTTTGCTAACACTGTTCTCGTGGATTCTGCAAAGGTATATTTGGGAGCTCATTGAGGGCTAGGGTGAAAAAGGAATTATCCTCACATAATAACTAAAGAGAAGCTTTCTGAGAAACTGCATTGCCATGTGTGAATGCAACTCACAGAGTTACACGTTTCTCTTCAGTGATCAGTTGGTTAACAAAGTTTTCTGGAAATCTGCAATTTGGTACTTCATAGCGCAATGAACCGTACGGTGACAAAGGAAATATCCACAGATGAAAACTACAAATAAGCTTTCTTAGAAACTTCTTCGTGATGTGTGAATTCATCTCACAGAGTTACACTTATGTTTCGTGGAGCAGTCCATTAACACTGTCTTTGAGGAAGCTGAGAAGGGCTTCCTTGGATCGCATTGAGGCCTATGCTGATAAAGGAAATTTTATCCGTTCAAAACGTGAAAGAAGCTTTCTGAGAAACTTCTTTCTGATCTGTGAATATATCTCACAGAGTTACAACCTATGCCTCAAGAAGCAGTTTGCGAACACTCTTTTCGTGGAATCTGCAAAGTGATATTTGGTAGCCCATAGGGGCCCATGCTGAAAAAGGAAATGTCCTCACATAATAACTACAGAGAAACTTTCTGAGAGATTGCTTTCTGATGTGTGACTTCATCACACAGAGTTCCACCCTTCCCTTCTTGGAACAGTTTGCTAACACTGTTCTCGTGGATTCTGCAAAGGTATATTTGGGAGCTCATTGAGGGGTAGGGTGAAAAGGAATTATCCTCACATAATAACTAAAGAGAAGCTTTCTGAGAAACTGCATTGCCGTGTGTGAATGCAACTCACAGAGTTACACGTTTCTCTTCAGTGATCAGTTTGTTAACACAGCTTTCTGGAAATCTGCAATTTGGTATTTCATAGGGAAATGAACCTTACGGTGACAAAGGAAATATCCACAGATGAAAACTAGAAAGGAGCTTTCTTAGAAACTTCTTGGTGATGTGTGAATTCATCTCAAACAATTACTCTTATGTTCCGTGGAGCAGTCCATTAACACTGTCTGTGAGGAACCTGAGAAGGGCTTCCATGGATCGTATTGAGGTCTACGCTGATAAAGGAAATTTCATCTGTTCAAAACGTGAAAAAAGTTTTCGGAGAAACTTCTTTCTTATCTGTGAATTCATCTCACAGAGTTACAACCTATGCCTCAAGAAGCAGTTTGCTAACACTCTTTTCGTGGAATTTGGAAAGTGATATTTAGTAGCCCATAGGGGCCCATGGTGAAAAAGGAATTGTCCTCACATAATAACTACAGAGAGACTTTCTGAGAGATTGCTTTCTGATGTGTGACTTCATCACACAGAGTTCCACCCTTCCGTTCTTTTAACAGTTTGCTAACTCTGTTGTCGTGGATTCTGCAAAGGTATATTTGGGAGCTCTTTGAGGGCTAGGGTGAAAAAGTAATTATCCTCACACAACAACTAAAGAGAAACTTTCTGAGAAACTGAATTGCCATGTGTGAATGCAACTCACAGAGGTACACGTTTCTCTTCAGTGATCAGTTTGTTAACACAGTTTTCTGGAAATCTGCAATTTGGTATTTCATAGCGCAATGAACCTTACGGTGACAAAGGAAATATCCACAGATGAAAACGATAAGGAAGCTTTCTTAGAAATTTCTTGGTGATGTGTGAATTCATCTCACAGAGTTACACTTATGTTTGGTGGAGCAGTCCATTAACACTGTCTTTAAGGAAACTGAGAAGGGCTTCCTTGGATCGCATTGAGGCCTACGCTGATAAAGGAAATTTCATCCGTTCAAAACGTGAAAGAAGCTTTCTGAGAAACTTCTTTCTGATCTGTGAATTAATCTCACAGAGTTACAACCTATGCCTCAAGAAGCAGTTTGCTAACACTCTTTTCGTGGAATCTGGAAAGTGATATTTGGTAGCCCCTAGGGGCCCATGGTGAAAAAGGAATTGTCCCCACATAATAACTACAGACAAACGTTCTGAGAGATTGCTTTCTGACGATTGACTTCATCACACAGAGTTCCACCCTTCTCTTTTTTGAACAGTTTGCTAACACTGTTCTCGTGGATTCTGCAAAGGTATATTTTGGAGGTCATTGAGGGCTAGGGTGAAAAAGGAATTATCCTCACATAACAACTAAAGAGAAGCTTTCTGAGAAACTGCATTGCCATGTGTGAATGCAACTCACAGAGGTACACGTTGGTCTTCAGTGATCAGTTTGTTAACACAGTTTTCTGGAAATCTGCAATTTGGTATTTCATAGCGCAATGAACCTGACGGTGACAAGGGAAATATCCACAGATGAAAACTAGAAAGAAGCTTTCTCAGAAACTTCTTGGTGATGTGTGAATTCATCTCACAGAGTTACACTTATGTTTCGTAGAGCAGTCCATTAACACTGTCTTTGAGGAAGCTGAGAAGGGCTTCCTTGGATCGCATTGAGGCCTACGCTGATAAAGGAAATTTCGTCCGTTCAAAACGTGAAAGAATCTTTCTGAGAAACTTCTTTCTGATCTGTGAATTCATCTCACAGTGTTACAACCTATGCCTCAAGAAGCAGTTTGCTAACACTCTTTTCGTGGAATCTGGAAAGTGATATTTGGTAGCAAATGGGGGCCCATGGTGAAAAAGGAAATGTCCTCACATCATAACTACAGAGAAACTTTCTGAGAGATTGCTTTCTGATGTGTGACTTCATTACACAGAGTTCCACTCTTCCCTTCTTGGAACAGTGTGCTAACACTGTACTCGTGGATTCTGCAAAGGTATATTTGGGAGCTCATTGAGGGCTAGGGTGGAAAAGGAATTATCCTCACATAACAACTAAAGAGAAGCTTTCTGAGAAACTGCATTGCCATGTGTGAATGCAACCCACAGAGTTGCACGTTTCTCTTCAGTGATCAGTTTGTTAACACAGTTTTCTGGAAATCTGCAATTTGGTATTTCATAGCGCAATGAACCTTACGGTGATAAAGAAAATATCCACAGATGAAAACTAGAAAGAAGCTTTCCTAGAAATTTCTTGGTGATGTGTGAATTCATCTCACAGAGTTACACTTACGCTTGGTGGAGAAGTCCATTAACACTGTCTTTGAGGAAGCTGAGATGGGCTTCCTTGGATCGCATTGAGGCCTACGCTGATAAAGGAAATTTCATCCGTTGAAAACGTGAAAGAAGCTTTCTGAGAAACTTCTTTCTGATGTGTGAATTCATCTCACAGAGTTAAAACCTATGTTTCAAGAAGCAGTTTGCTAACACTCTTTTCGTGAAATCTGGAAAGTGATATTTGGTAGCCCATAGGGGCCCATGGTGAAAAAGGAAATGTACTCACATAATAACTACAGAGAAACTTTCTGAGAGATTGCTTTCTGATGTGTGACTTCATTACACAGAGTTCCACTCTTCCCTTCTTGGAACAGTGTGCTAACACTGTACTCGTGGATTCTGCAAAGGTATATTTGGGAGCTCATTGAGGGCTAGGGTGGAAAAGGAATTATCCTCACATAACAACTAAAGAGAAGCTTTCTGAGAAACTGCATTGCCATGTGTGAATGCAACTCACAGAGTTACACGTTTCTCTTCAGAGATCAGTTTGTTAACACCGCTTTCTGGAAATCTGCAATTTGGTATTTCATAGCGCAATGAACCTTACGGTGAAAAAGGATATATCCACAGATGAAAACAAGAAAGAATCTTTCTTAGAAAATTATTGGTGATGTGTGAATTCATCTCACAAAGTTACACTTATGGCTCGTGGAGCTGTCCATTCACACTGTCTTTGAGGAAGCTGAGAAGGGCTTCCTTGGATCGCATTGAGGCCTACGCTGATAAAGGACATTTCATCCGTTCAAAACGTGAAAGAAGCTTTCTGAGAAACTTCATTCTGATCTGCGAATTCATCTCACTGACTTACAACCTATGCCTCAAGAAGCAGTTTGCTAACCATCTTTTCGTGGAATCTGGAAAGTGATATCTGGGAGCCCATAGTGGCCCATGGTGAAAAAGGAAATGTCCTCACATAATTACTACAGAGAAACTTTCTGAGAGATTGCTTTCTGATGTGTGACTTCATCACACAGAGTTCCACCCCTCCCTTCTTGGAACAGTTTGCTAACACTGTTCTCGTGGATTCTGTAAAGGTCTATTTTGGAGCTCATTGAGGGCTAGGGTGAAAAAGGAATTATCCTCACATAACACCTAAAGAGAAGCTTTCTGAGAAACTGCATTGCCATGTGTGAATGCAACTCACAGAGTTACACGTTTCTTTTCAGTGATCAGTTTGTTAACACAGTTTTCTGGAAATCTGCAATTTGGTATTTCATAGCGCAATGAACCTTACGGTGAGAAAGGAAATATCCACAGATGAAAACTAGAAAGAAGCTTTCTTGCAAACTTCTTGGTGATGTGTGAATTCATCTCACAGAGTTACACTTATGTTTCGTGGAGCAGTCCATTAACACTGTCTTTGAGGAAGCTGAGAAGGGTTTCCAAGGATCGCATTGAGGCCAACGCTAATAAACGAAATTTCATCCTTTCAAAACGTGAAAGAAGCTTTCTGAGAAACTTCTTTCTGATCTGTGAATTCATCTCACATGGTTACAACCTATGCCTCAAGAAGCAGTTTGCTAACACTCTTTTCGTGGAATCTGGAAATTGATATTTGGTAGCCCATAGGGGCCCATGGTGAAAAAGGAAATGTCCTCACATAGTAACTACAGATAAACTTTCTGAGAGATTCCTTTCTGATGTGTTTCATCACACAGTGTTCCACCCTTCCCTTCTTGGAACAGTTTGCTAACACAGTTCTCGTGGATTCTGTAAAGGTCTATTTGGGAGCTCATTGAGGGCTAGGGTGAAAAAGGAATTATCCTCACATAACAACTAAACAGAAGCTTTCTGAGAAACTGCATTGCCATGTGTGAATGCAACTCACAGAGTTACACGTTTCTCTTCAGTGATCAGGTTGTTAACACAGTTCTCTGGAAATCTGCAATTTGGTATTTCATAGCGGAATGAACCTTACGGTGACAAAGGAAATATCCACAGATGAAAACTAGAAAGAAGCTTTCTTAGAAACTTCTTGGTGATGTGTGAATTCATCTCACAGAGTTACACTCACGTTTCGTAGAGCAGTCCATTAACACTGTCTTTGAGGAAGCTGAGAAGGGCTTCCTTGGATTGCATTGAGGCCTACGCTGTTAAAGGAAATTTCATCCCTTCAAAACGTGAAAGAAGCTTTCTGAGAAACTTCTTTCTGATCTGTGAATTCATCTCACAGAGTTACAAACTATGCCTCAAGACGCAGTTTGCTAACACTCTTTTCGTGGAATGTGGAAAGTGATATTTGGGAGCCCATAGGGGCCCATGGTGAAGAAGGAAATGTCCTCATATAATAAATACAGAGAAACTTTCTGAGACATTGCTTTCTGATGTGTGACTTCATCACACAGAGTTCCACCCTTCCCTTCTTGGAACAGTTTGCTAACACTGTTCTCGTGGATTCTGCAAAGGTTTATTTGGGAGCTCATTGAGGGCTAGGTTGAAAAAGGAATTATCCTCACATAACAACTAAAGAGAAGCTTTCTGAGAAACTGCATTGCCATGTGTGAATGCAACCCACAGAGTTACACGTTTCTCTTCAGTGATCAGTTTGTTAACACAGTTTTCTGGATATCTGCAATTTGGTATTTCATAGCGCAATGAATCTTGCGGTGACAAAGGTAATATCTACAGATGAAAACTAGAAAGAAGCTTTCTTAGAAACTTCTTGGTGATGTGTGAATTCATCTCAGAGAGTTACACTTATGTTTGGAGGAGCAGTCCATTAACACTGTCTTTGAGGAAACTGAGAAGGGCTTCCTTGGATCGCATTGAGGCCTACGCTGATAAACGAAATTTCATCCTTTCAAAACGTGAAAGAAGCTTTCTGACAAACTTCTTTCTGATCTGTGAATTCATCTCACGTAGCTACAAGCTATGCCTCAAGAAGCAGTTTGCTAACACTCTTTTCGTGGAATCTGGAAAGTGATATTTGGTAGCCCATAGGGGCCCATGGTGAAAAAGGAAATGTCCTCACATAGTAACTACAGATAAACTTTCTGAGAGATTGCTTTCTGATGTGTGACTTCATCACACAGAGTTCCACACTTCCCTTCTTGCAACAGTTTGCTAACACTGTTCTCGTGGATTCTGTAAAGGTCTATTTGGGAGCTCATTGAAGGCTAGGGTGAAAAAGGAATTATCCTCACATAACAACTAAAGAGAAGCTTTCTGAGAAACTGCATTGCCATGTGTGAATGCAACTCACAGACTTACACGTTTCTCTTAAGAGATCAGTTTGTTAACACCGTTTTCTTTAAATCTCCAATTTGGTATTTCATAGCGCAATGAACCTTACGGTGACAAAGGAAATATCCACAGATGAAAACTAGAAAGAAGCTTTCTTAGGAACTTCTTGGTGATGTGTGAATTCATCTCGCAGAGTTACATTTCCGTTTCTTGGAGCAGTCCATTAACACTGTCTTTGAGGAAGCTGAGAAGGGCTTCCTTGGATCGCATTGAGGCCTATGCTGATAAAGAATATTTCATCCGTTCAAAACGTGAAAGAAGCTTTCTGAGAAACTTCTTTCAGATGTGTGAATTCACCTCACAGAGTTACAACCTATAAATCCAGAAACAGTTTGCTAACACTATTTTCGTGGAATCTGGAAAGTGATATTTGGTAGCCCATAGCGGCCCATGGTGAAAAAGGAAATGTCCTCACATAATAACTACAGAGAAACTTTCTGCGAGATTGCTTTCTGATGTGTGACTTCATCACACAGAGTTCCACCCTTCCTTTCTTGGAACAGTTTGCTAACACTGTTCTCGTGGGTTATGCAAAGGTATATTTGGGAGCTCATTGAGGGCTAGGGTGAAAAAGCAATTATCCTCACATAACAACTAAAGAGAAGCTTTCTGAGAAACTGCATTGCCATGTGTGAATGCAAATCACAGAGTTACACGTTTCTCTTCAGTGATCAGTTTGTTAACACAGTTTTCTGGAAATCTGTAATTTGGTATTTCATAGCGCAATGAATCTTACGGTGACAAAGGAAATATCCACAGATGAAAACTAGAAAGAAGCTTTCTTAGAAACTTCTTGGTGATGTGTGAATTCATCTCATAGAGTCACACTTATGTTTCGTGGAGCAGTCCATTAACACTGTCTTTGAGGAAACTGAGAGGGGCTTCTTTGGATTGCATTGAGGCCTACGCTAATGAAGGAAATTTCATTTGTTCAAAACGTGAAAGAAGCTTTCTGAGAAACTTCTTTCTGATCTGTGAAATCATCTCACAGAGTTACAACCTATGCCTCAAGAAGCAGTTTGCTAACACTCTTTTCGTGGAATCTGGAAAGTGAAATTTGGTAGCCCATAGGGGCCCATGGTGAAAAAGGAAATATCCTCACATAACAACTACAGAGAGACTTATTGAGAGATTGCTTTCTGATGTGTGACTTCATCACACAGAGTTCCACCCTTCCCTTCTTGGAACAGTTTGCTAACACTGTTCTCGTGGATTCTGTAAAGGTATATTTGGGAGCTCATTGAGGACTAGGGTGAAAAAGGAACTATCCTCAAATAATAACTAAAGTGAAGCTTTCTGAGAAACTGCATTGCCATGTGTGAATGCAACTCACAGAGTTACACGTTTCTCTTCAGTGATCAGTTTGTTGACAGCAGTTTTCTGGAAATCTGTAATTTGGTATTTCATAGCGCAATGAACCTGATGGTGACAAAGGAAATATCCACGGATGAAAACTAGAAAGAAGCTTTCTTAGAAACTTCTTGGTGATGTGTGAATTCATCTCACAGAGGTACACTTATGTTTCGTGGAGCAGTCCATTAACACTGTCTTTGAGGAAGCTGAGAAGGGCTTCCTTGGATCGCATTGAGGCCTACCCTGATAAAGTAAATTTCATCCCGTTCAAAACGTGAAAGAAGCTTTCTGAGAAACTTCTTTCTGATCTGTGAATTCATCTAACAGAGTTACAAACTATGCCTCAAGAAGCAGTTTGCTAACACTCTTTTCGTGGAATCTGGAAAGTGATATTTGGTAGCCCATAGGGGCCCATGGTGAAAAAGGAAATGTCCTCATATAATAACTACAGAGAAACTTTCTGAGAGATTGCTTTCTGATGTGTGACTTCATCACACAGAGTTCCACCCTTCTCTTCTTGGAACAGTTTGCTAACACTGTACTCGTGGATTCTGCAAAGGTATATTTGGGAGCTCATTGTAGGGCTAGGGTGAAAAAGGAATTATCCTCACAGAATAACTAAAGAGAAGTTTCTGAGAAACTGCATTGCCATGTGTGAATGCAACTCACAGAGATACATGTATCTCTTCCTTGATCAGTTTGTTAACACAGTTTTCTGGAAATCTGCAACTTGGTATTTCATAGCGCAATGAACCTTACCTTGAGAAAGGAAAAATCCACAGATTAAAACTAGAAAGAAACTTTCCTAGAAACTTCTTCGTGATGTGTGAATTCATCTCACAGAGTTACACTTATGTATCGTGGAGCAGTGCATTAACACTGTCTTTGAGGAAGCTGAGAAGGGATTCCTTGTATCGCATTGAGGCCTACGCTGAAAAAGGAAATTTCATCCGTTCAAAGCGTGAAAGAAGCTCTCTGAGAAACTTCTTTCTGATCTGTGAATTCATCTCACAGAGTTACAACCTATGCCTCAAGAAGCAGTTTGCAAACACTCTTTTCGTGGAATCCGGAAAGTGATATTTGGTAGCCCATAGGGACCCATGGTGAGAAAGGAAATGTCCTCACATATTAACTACAGAGAAACTTTCTGAGAGATTGCTTTCTGATGTGTGACTTCATCACACAGAGTTCCACCCTTCCCTTCTTGGAACAGTTTGCTAACACTGTTCTCGTGGATTCTGCAAAGGTGTATTTGGGAGCTCATTGAGGGCTGGGGTGAAAAAGCAATTATCCTCACATAATAACTAAAGAGAAGTTTTCGGAGAAACTGCATTGCCATGTGTGAATGCAACTCACAGAGTTACAGGTTTCTCTTCAGTGATCAGTTTTTAACACAGATTTCTGGAAATCTGCAATTTGGTACTTCATAGCGGAAAGAACCTTACGGTGACAAATTAAATATCCACAGATGAAAACTTGAAAGAAGCTTTCTTAGAATCTTCTTGGTGATGTTTGAATTCATCTCACAGAGTTACACTTTTGTTTCGTGGAGCAGTGCATTAACACTGTCTTTGAGGAATCTGAGAAGGACTTCCTTGTATCGCATTGAGGCCTACGCTGTTAAAGGAAATTTCATCCGTTCAAAGCGTGAAAGAAAATCTCTGAGAAACTTCTTTCTGATCTGTGAATTCATATCACAGTGTTACAACCTATGCCTCAAGAAGCAGTTTGCTAACACTCTTTTCGTGGAATCTGGAAAGTGATATTTGGTAGCCCATAGGGGCCCATGGTGAAAAAGGAAATGTCCTCACATAATAACTATAGAAGAACTTTCTGAGAGATTGCTTTCTGTATGTGACTTCATCACACAGAGTTCCACCCTTCCCTTCTGGAACAGTTTCCTAACACTCTTATCGTGGATTCTGCAAAGGTATATTGGGAGCTCATTGAGGGCTAGGGTGAAAAAGGAATTATCCTCACAGAATAACTAAAGAGAATGCTTTCTGAGAAACTGCATTGCCATGTGTGAATGCAACTCACAGAGTTACACGTTTCTCTTCAGTGATCAGTTTGTTAACACAGTTTTCTGGAAATCTGCAATTTGGTATTTCATAGCGCAATGAACCTTACGGTGACAAAGGAAATATCCACAGATGAAAACTAGAAAGAAGCTTTCTTAGAAACTTCTTGGTGATGTGTGAATTCATCTCACAGAGTTGCACTTATGTTTCGTGGAGCAGTCCGTTAGCACTGTCTTTGAGGAGGCTGAGAAGGGCTTCCTTGGATCGGATTGAGGCCTACGCTGATAAAGGAAATTTCATCCGTTCAAAACGTGAAAGAAGCTTTCTGAGAAACTTCTTTCTGATCTGTGAATTCATCTCACAGAGTTACAACCTATGCCTTAGAAACAGTTTGCTAACACTCTTTTCGTGTAATCTGGAAAGTGATACTTGGTAGCCCATAGGGGCCCATGGTGAAAAAGTAAATGTCCTCACATAGTACCTACAGAGAAACTTTCTGAGAGATTGCTTTCTGATGTGTGACTTCATCACACAGAGTTCCACCCTTCCCTTCTTGGAACAGTTTGCTAACACAGTTCTCGTGGATTCTGGAAAGTATTTATTTGGGAGCTCATTGAGGGCTAGGGTGAAAAATTAATTATCCTCACATAATAACTAAAGGGAAGCTTTCTGAGAAACTGCATTGCCATGTGTGAATGCAACTCACAGAGTTACACGTTTCTCTTCAGTGATCAGTTTGTTAACACAGTTTTCTGGAAATCTGCAATTTGGTGTTTCATAACGGAATGAAGCTTACGGTGACAAAGGAAATATCCTCAGATGAAAACTAAGAAAGAAGCTTTCCTAGAAACTTCTTGGTGATGTGTGAATTCATCGCAGAGCGTTACACTTATGTATCGTGGAGCAGTCCATTAACACTGTCTTTGAGGAAGCTCAGAAGGGCTTCCTTGGATCGCATTGAGGCCTACGCTGATAAAGGAAATTTCATCCGTTCAAAACGTGAAAGAAGCTTTCTGAGAAACTTCTTTCTTATCTGTGAATTCATCTCACAGAGTTGCAACCAATGCCTCAAGAAGCAGTTTGCTAACACTCTTTTCGTGGAATCTGGAAAGTGATATTTGGTAGCCCCTAGGGGCCCATGGTGAAAAAGTAAATGTCCTCACATCATAACTACAGAGAAACTTTCTGAGAGATTGCTTTCTGATGTGTGACTTCATCACACAGAGTTCCACCCATCCCTTCTTGGACAGTTTACTTACACTGTTCTCGTGGATTCTGCAAAGGTATATTTGGGAGCTCAATGAGGGCTAGGGTGAAAAAGGAATTATCCTCACATAAAAACTAAAGAGAAGCTTTCTGAGAAACTGCATTGCCATGTGTGAATGCAACTCACAGATTTACACGTTTCTCTTCAGTGATCAGTTTGTTAGCACAGTTTTCTGGAAATCTCCAATTTGGTATTTCATAGCGCAATGAACCTTACCTTGTAAAAGGAAATGTCCACAGGTGAAAACTAGAAAGAAGCTTTCCGAGAAACTACTTGGTGATGTGTGAATTCATCTCACAGAGTTACACTTATGTTTCGTGGAGCAGTCCATTAACACTGTCTTTGAGGAAGCTGAGAAGGCCTTCCTTGGATAGCATTGAGGCCTACGCTGATAAAGGAAATTTCATGCCTTCAAAACGTGAAAGAAGCTTTCTGAGAAACTTCTTTCTGATCTGTGAATTCATCTCACAGAGTTACAACCTATGCCTCAAGAAGCAGTTTGCTAACTCTCTTTTCGTGGAATCTAGAAAGTGATATTTGGTAGACCCTAGGGGCCCATGGTGAAAAAGGAAATGTCCTCACATAATAACTACAGAGAAACTTTCTGAGAGATTGCTGTCTGATGTGTGACTTCATCACACAGAGTTCAACCCTTCCCTTCTTGGAACAGTTTGCTAACACTGTTCTCGTGGATTCTGCAAAGGTATATTTCGGGAGCTCATTGAGGGCTAGGGTGAAAAAGGAATTATCCTCACATAATAACTAAAGAGAAGCTTTCTGAGAAACTGCATTGCCATGTGTGAATGCAACTCACAGAGTTACACGTTTCTCTTCAGTGATCAGTTTGCTAACACAGATTTCTGGAAATCTGCAATTTGGTATTTCATAGCGGAATGAACCTTACGGTGACAAAGGAAATATCCACAGATGAAAACTAGAAAGAAGCTTTCTTAGAAACTTCTTGGTGATTTGTGAATTCATCTCACAGAGTTACACTTATGTTTCGTGGAGCAGTCCATTAACACTCTCTTTGAGGAATCTGAGAAGGGCTTCCTTGGATCACATTGAGGGCTACGCTGATAAAGGAAATTTCATCCGTTCAAAACGTGAAAGAAGCTTTCTGAGAAACTTCTTTCTGATCTCTGAATTCATCTCACAGTGTTACAACCTATGCCTCAAGAAGCAGTTGGCTAACACTCTTTTCGTGGAATCAGGAAAGTGATATTTGGTAGCCCATAGGAGCCCATGGTGAAAAAGGAAATGTCCTCACATAATAACTACAGAGAAAATTTCTGAGAGATTGCTTTCTGTTATGTGACTTCATCACACAGAGTTCCACCCTCCCCTTCTGGAACAGTTTGCTAACACTGTTCTCGTGGATTCTGCAAAGGTATACTTGGGAGCCAATTGAGGGCTAGGGTGAAAAAGGAATTATCCTCACATAATAACTAAAGAGAAGCTTTCAGAGAAACTGCATTGCCATGTGTGAATGCAACTCACAGAGTTACACGTTTCTCTTCAGTGATCAGTTTGTTAACACAGTTTTCTGGATATCTGCAATTTGCTATTTCATAGCGCAATGAACCTTAAGGTGACAAAGGAAATATCCACAGATGAAAACTGGAAAGAAGCATTCTTAGAAACTTCTTGGTGATGTGTGAATTCATCTCACAGAGCTACAGTTATGTTTCCTGTAGCAGTCCATTAACACTGTCTTTGAGGAAGCTGAGAAGGGCTCCTTGGATGACATTGAGGCCTAGGCTGATGAAGGAAATATCATCCACTCAAAACGTGAAAGAAGCTTTCTGAGAAACTTCTTTCTGATCTGTGAATTCATCTCACAGAGTTACACTTATGTTTGGTGGAGCAGTCCATTAACACTGTCTTTAAGGAAACTGAGAAGGGCTTCCTTGGATCGCATTGAGGCCTACGCTGATAAAGGAAATTTCATCCGTTCAAAACGTGAAAGAAGCTTTCTGAGAAACTTCTTTCTGATCTGTGAATTAATCTCACAGAGTTACAACCTATGCCTCAAGAAGCAGTTTGCTAACACTCTTTTCGTGGAATCTGGAAAGTGATATTTGGTAGCCCCTAGGGGCCCATGGTGAAAAAGGAATTGTCCCCACATAATAACTACAGACAAACGTTCTGAGAGATTGCTTTCTGACGATTGACTTCATCACACAGAGTTCCACCCTTCTCTTTTTGAACAGTTTGCTAACACTGTTCTCGTGGATTCTGCAAAGGTATATTTTGGAGGTCATTGAGGGCTAGGGTGAAAAAGGAATTATCCTCACATAACAACTAAAGAGAAGCTTTCTGAGAAACTGCATTGCCATGTGTGAATGCAACTCACAGAGGTACACGTTGGTCTTCAGTGATCAGTTTGTTAACACAGTTTTCTGGAAATCTGCAATTTGGTATTTCATAGCGCAATGAACCTGACGGTGACAAGGGAAATATCCACAGATGACAACTAGAAAGAAGCTTTCTCAGAAACTTCTTGGTGATGTGTGAATTCATCTCACAGAGTTACACTTATGTTTCGTAGAGCAGTCCATTAACACTGTCTTTGAGGAAGCTGAGAAGGGCTTCCTTGGATCGCATTGAGGCCTACGCTGATAAAGGAAATTTCGTCCGTTCAAAACGTGAAAGAATCTTTCTGAGAAACTTCTTTCTGATCTGTGAATTCATCTCACAGTGTTACAACCTATGCCTCAAGAAGCAGTTTGCTAACACTCTTTTCGTGGAATCTGGAAAGTGATATTTGGTAGCAAATGGGGGCCCATGGTGAAAAAGGAAATGTCCTCACATCATAACTACAGAGAAACTTTCTGAGAGATTGCTTTCTGATGTGTGACTTCATTACACAGAGTTCCACTCTTCCCTTCTTGGAACAGTGTGCTAACACTGTACTCGTGGATTCTGCAAAGGTATATTTGGGAGCTCATTGAGGGCTAGGGTGGAAAAGGAATTATCCTCACATAACAACTAAAGAGAAGCTTTCTGAGAAACTGCATTGCCATGTGTGAATGCAACCCACAGAGTTGCACGTTTCTCTTCAGTGATCAGTTTGTTAACACAGTTTTCTGGAAATCTGCAATTTGGTATTTCATAGCGCAATGAACCTTACGGTGATAAAGAAAATATCCACAGATGAAAACTAGAAAGAAGCTTTCCTAGAAATTTCTTGGTGATGTGTGAATTCATCTCACAGAGTTACACTTACGCTTGGTGGAGAAGTCCATTAACACTGTCTTTGAGGAAGCTGAGATGGGCTTCCTTGGATCGCATTGAGGCCTACGCTGATAAAGGAAATTTCATCCGTTGAAAACGTGAAAGAAGCTTTCTGAGAAACTTCTTTCTGATGTGTGAATTCATCTCACAGAGTTAAAACCTATGTTTCAAGAAGCAGTTTGCTAACACTCTTTTCGTGAAATCTGGAAAGTGATATTTGGTAGCCCATAGGGGCCCATGGTGAAAAAGGAAATGTACTCACATAATAACTACAGAGAAACTTTCTGAGAGATTGCTTTCTGATGTGTGACTTCATTACACAGAGTTCCACTCTTCCCTTCTTGGAACAGTGTGCTAACACTGTACTCGTGGATTCTGCAAAGGTATATTTGGGAGCTCATTGAGGGCTAGGGTGGAAAAGGAATTATCCTCACATAACAACTAAAGAGAAGCTTTCTGAGAAACTGCATTGCCATGTGTGAATGCAACTCACAGAGTTACACGTTTCTCTTCAGAGATCAGTTTGTTAACACCGCTTTCTGGAAATCTGCAATTTGGTATTTCATAGCGCAATGAACCTTACGGTGAAAAAGGATATATCCACAGATGAAAACAAGAAAGAATCTTTCTTAGAAAATTATTGGTGATGTGTGAATTCATCTCACAAAGTTACACTTATGTCTCGTGGAGCTGTCCATTCACACTGTCTTTGAGGAAGCTGAGAAGGGCTTCCTTGGATCGCTTTGAGGCCTACGCTGATAAAGGACATTTCATCCGTTCAAAACGTGAAAGAAGCTTTCTGAGAAACTTCATTCTGATCTGCGAATTCATCTCACTGACTTACAACCTATGCCTCAAGAAGCAGTTTGCTAACCATCTTTTCGTGGAATCTGGAAAGTGATATCTGGGAGCCCATAGTGGCCCATGGTGAAAAAGGAAATGTCCTCACATAATTACCACAGAGAAACTTTCTGAGAGATTGCTTTCTGATGTGTGACTTCATCACACAGAGTTCCACCCTCCCTTCTTGGAACAGTTTGCTAACACTGTTCTCGTGGATTCTGTAAAGGTCTATTTTGGAGCTCATTGAGGGCTAGGGTGAAAAAGGAATTATCCTCACATAACACCTAAAGAGAAGCTTTCTGAGAAACTGCATTGCCATGTGTGAATGCAACTCACAGAGTTACACGTTTCTTTTCAGTGATCAGTTTGTTAACACAGTTTTCTGGAAATCTGCAATTTGGTATTTCATAGCGCAATGAACCTTACGGTGAGAAAGGAAATATCCACAGATGAAAACTAGAAAGAAGCTTTCTTGCAAACTTCTTGGTGATGTGTGAATTCATCTCACAGAGTTACACTTATGTTTCGTGGAGCAGTCCATTAACACTGTCTTTGAGGAAGCTGAGAAGGGTTTCCAAGGATCGCATTGAGGCCAACGCTAATAAACGAAATTTCATCCTTTCAAAACGTGAAAGAAGGTTTCTGAGAAACTTCTTTCTGATCTGTGAATTCATCTCACATGGTTACAACCTATGCCTCAAGAAGCAGTTTGCTAACACTCTTTTCGTGGAATCTGGAAATTGATATTTGGTAGCCCATAGGGGCCCATGGTGAAAAAGGAAATGTCCTCACATAGTAACTACAGATAAACTTTCTGAGAGATTCCTTTCTGATGTGTTTCATCACACAGTGTTCCACCCTTCCCTTCTTGGAACAGTTTGCTAACACAGTTCTCGTGGATTCTGTAAAGGTCTATTTGGGAGCTCATTGAGGGCTAGGGTGAAAAAGGAATTATCCTCACATAACAACTAAACAGAAGCTTTCTGAGAAACTGCATTGCCATGTGTGAATGCAACTCACAGAGTTACACGTTTCTCTTCAGTGATCAGGTTGTTAACACAGTTCTCTGGAAATCTGCAATTTGGTATTTCATAGCGGAATGAACCTTACGGTGACAAAGGAAATATCCACAGATGAAAACTAGAAAGAAGCTTTCTTAGAAACTTCTTGGTGATGTGTGAATTCATCTCACAGAGTTACACTCACGTTTCGTAGAGCAGTCCATTAACACTGTCTTTGAGGAAGCTGAGAAGGGCTTCCTTGGATTGCATTGAGGCCTACGCTGTTAAAGGAAATTTCATCCCTTCAAAACGTGAAAGAAGCTTTCTGAGAAACTTCTTTCTGATCTGTGAATTCATCTCACAGAGTTACAAACTATGCCTCAAGACGCAGTTTGCTAACACTCTTTTCGTGGAATGTGGAAAGTGATATTTGGGAGCCCATAGGGGCCCATGGTGAAGAAGGAAATGTCCTCATATAATAAATACAGAGAAACTTTCTGAGACATTGCTTTCTGATGTGTGACTTCATCACACAGAGTTCCACCCTTCCCTTCTTGGAACAGTTTGCTAACACTGTTCTCGTGGATTCTGCAAAGGTTTATTTGGGAGCTCATTGAGGGCTAGGTTGAAAAAGGAATTATCCTCACATAACAACTAAAGAGAAGCTTTCTGAGAAACTGCATTGCCATGTGTGAATGCAACCCACAGAGTTACACGTTTCTCTTCAGTGATCAGTTTGTTAACACAGTTTTCTGGATATCTGCAATTTGGTATTTCATAGCGCAATGAATCTTGCGGTGACAAAGGTAATATCTACAGATGAAAACTAGAAAGAAGCTTTCTTAGAAACTTCTTGGTGATGTGTGAATTCATCTCAGAGAGTTACACTTATGTTTGGAGGAGCAGTCCATTAACACTGTCTTTGAGGAAACTGAGAAGGGCTTCCTTGGATCGCATTGAGGCCTACGCTGATAAACGAAATTTCATCCATTCAAAACGTGAAAGAAGCTTTCTGACAAACTTCTTTCTGATCTGTGAATTCATCTCACGTAGCTACAAGCTATGCCTCAAGAAGCAGTTTGCTAACACTCTTTTCGTGGAATCTGGAAAGTGATATTTGGTAGCCCATAGGGGCCCATGGTGAAAAAGGAAATGTCCTCACATAGTAACTACAGATAAACTTTCTGAGAGATTGCTTTCTGATGTGTGACTTCATCACACAGAGTTCCACACTTCCCTTCTTGCAACAGTTTGCTAACACTGTTCTCGTGGTTTCTGTAAAGGTCTATTTGGGAGCTCATTGAAGGCTAGGGTGAAAAAGGAATTATCCTCACATAACAACTAAAGAGAAGCTTTCTGAGAAACTGCATTGCCACGTGTGAATGCAACTCACAGACTTACACGTTTCTCTTAAGAGATCAGTTTGTTAACACCGTTTTCTTTAAATCTCCAATTTGGTATTTCATAGCGCAATGAACCTTACGGTGACAAAGGAAATATCCACAGATGAAAACTAGAAAGAAGCTTTCTTAGGAACTTCTTGGTGATGTGTGAATTCATCTCGCAGAGTTACATTTCCGTTTCTTGGAGCAGTCCATTAACACTGTCTTTGAGGAAGCTGAGAAGGGCTTCCTTGGATCGCATTGAGGCCTATGCTGATAAAGAATATTTCATCCGTTCAAAACGTGAAAGAAGCTTTCTGAGAAACTTCTTTCAGATGTGTGAATTCACCTCACAGAGTTACAACCTATAAATCCAGAAACAGTTTGCTAACACTATTTTCGTGGAATCTGGAAAGTGATATTTGGTAGCCCATAGCGGCCCATGGTGAAAAAGGAAATGTCCTCACATAATAACTACAGAGAAACTTTCTGCGAGATTGCTTTCTGATGTGTGACTTCATCACACAGAGTTCCACCCTTCCTTTCTTGGAACAGTTTGCTAACACTGTTCTCGTGGGTTATGCAAAGGTATATTTGGGAGCTCATTGAGGGCTAGGGTGAAAAAGCAATTATCCTCACATAACAACTAAAGAGAAGCTTTCTGAGAAACTGCATTGCCATGTGTGAATGCAAATCACAGAGTTACACGTTTCTCTTCAGTGATCAGTTTGTTAACACAGTTTTCTGGAAATCTGTAATTTGGTATTTCATAGCGCAATGAATCTTACGGTGACAAAGGAAATATCCACAGATGAAAACTAGAAAGAAGCTTTCTTAGAAACTTCTTGGTGATGTGTGAATTCATCTCATAGAGTCACACTTATGTTTCGTGGAGCAGTCCATTAACACTGTCTTTGAGGAAACTGAGAGGGGCTTCTTTGGATTGCATTGAGGCCTACGCTAATGAAGGAAATTTCATTTGTTCAAAACGTGAAAGAAGCTTTCTGAGAAACTTCTTTCTGATCTGTGAAATCATCTCACAGAGTTACAACCTATGCCTCAAGAAGCAGTTTGCTAACACTCTTTTCGTGGAATCTGGAAAGTGAAATTTGGTAGCCCATAGGGGCCCATGGTGAAAAAGGAAATATCCTCACATAACAACTACAGAGAGACTTATTGAGAGATTGCTTTCTGATGTGTGACTTCATCACACAGAGTTCCACCCTTCCCTTCTTGGAACAGTTTGCTAACACTGTTCTCGTGGATTCTGTAAAGGTATATTTGGGAGCTCATTGAGGACTAGGGTGAAAAAGGAACTATCCTCAAATAATAACTAAAGTGAAGCTTTCTGAGAAACTGCATTGCCATGTGTGAATGCAACTCACAGAGTTACACGTTTCTCTTCAGTGATCAGTTTGTTGACGCAGTTTTCTGGAAATCTGTAATTTGGTATTTCATAGCGCAATGAACCTGATGGTGACAAAGGAAATATCCACGGATGAAAACTAGAAAGAAGCTTTCTTAGAAACTTCTTGGTGATGTGTGAATTCATCTCACAGAGGTACACTTATGTTTCGTGGAGCATTCCATTAAAACTGTCTTTGAGGAAGCTGAGAAGGGCTTCCTTGGATCGCATTGAGGCCTACCCTGATAAAGTAAATTTCACCCGTTCAAAACGTGAAAGAAGCTTTCTGAGAAACTTCTTTCTGATCTGTGAATTCATCTAACAGAGTTACAAACTATGCCTCAAGAAGCAGTTTGCTAACACTCTTTTCGTGGAATCTGGAAAGTGATATTTGGTAGCCCATAGGGGCCCATGGTGAAAAAGGAAATGTCCTCATATAATAACTACAGAGAAACTTTCTGAGAGATTGCTTTCTGATGTGTGACTTCATCACACAGAGTTCCACCCTTCTCTTCTTGGAACAGTTTGCTAACACTGTACTCGTGGATTCTGCAAAGGTATATTTGGGAGCTCATTGTGGGCTAGGGTGAAAAAGGAATTATCCTCACAGAATAACTAAAGAGAAGTTTCTGAGAAACTGCATTGCCATGTGTGAATGCAACTCACAGAGATACATGTATCTCTTCCTTGATCAGTTTGTTAACACAGTTTTCTGGAAATCTGCAACTTGGTATTTCATAGCGCAATGAACCTTACCTTGAGAAAGGAAAAATCCACAGATTAAAACTAGAAAGAAACTTTCCTAGAAACTTCTTCGTGATGTGTGAATTCATCTCACAGAGTTACACTTATGTATCGTGGAGCAGTGCATTAACACTGTCTTTGAGGAAGCTGAGAAGGGATTCCTTGTATCGCATTGAGGCCTACGCTGAAAAAGGAAATTTCATCCGTTCAAAGCGTGAAAGAAGCTCTCTGAGAAACTTCTTTCTGATCTGTGAATTCATCTCACAGAGTTACAACCTATGCCTCAAGAAGCAGTTTGCAAACACTCTTTTCGTGGAATCCGGAAAGTGATATTTGGTAGCCCATAGGGACCCATGGTGAGAAAGGAAATGTCCTCACATATTAACTACAGAGAAACTTTCTGAGAGATTGCTTTCTGATGTGTGACTTCATCACACAGAGTTCCACCCTTCCCTTCTTGGAACAGTTTGCTAACACTGTTCTCGTGGATTCTGCAAAGGTGTATTTGGGAGCTCATTGAGGGCTGGGGTGAAAAAGCAATTATCCTCACATAATAACTAAAGAGAAGTTTTCGGAGAAACTGCATTGCCATGTGTGAATGCAACTCACAGAGTTACAGGTTTCTCTTCAGTGATCAGTTTTTTAACACAGATTTCTGGAAATCTGCAATTTGGTACTTCATAGCGGAAAGAACCTTACGGTGACAAATTAAATATCCACAGATGAAAACTTGAAAGAAGCTTTCTTAGAATCTTCTTGGTGATGTTTGAATTCATCTCACAGAGTTACACTTTTGTTTCGTGGAGCAGTGCATTAACACTGTCTTTGAGGAATCTGAGAAGGACTTCCTTGTATCGCATTGAGGCCTACGCTGTTAAAGGAAATTTCATCCGTTCAAAGCGTGAAAGAAAATCTCTGAGAAACTTCTTTCTGATCTGTGAATTCATATCACAGTGTTACAACCTATGCCTCAAGAAGCAGTTTGCTAACACTCTTTTCGTGGAATCCGGAAAGTGATATTTGGTAGCCCATAGGGGCCCATGGTGAAAAAGGAAATGTCCTCACATAATAACTATAGAAGAACTTTCTGAGAGATTGCTTTCTGTTATGTGACTTCATCACACAGAGTTCCACCCTTCCCTTCTGGAACAGTTTCCTAACACTCTTATCGTGGATTCTGCAAAGGTATAATTGGGAGCTCATTGAGGGCTAGGGTGAAAAAGGAATTATCCTCACAGAATAACTAAAGAGATGCTTTCTGAGAAACTGCATTGCCATGTGTGAATGCAACTCACAGATTTACACGTTTCTCTTCAGTGTCAGTTTGTTAACACAGTTTTCTGGAAATCTGTAATTTGGTATTTCATAGCGCAATGAATCTTACGGTGACAAAGGAAATATCCACAGATGAAAACTAGAAAGAAGCTTTCTTAGAAACTTCTTGGTGATGTGTGAATTCATCTCATAGAGTCACACTTATGTTTCGTGGAGCAGTCCATTAACACTGTCTTTGAGGAAACTGAGAGGGGCTTCTTTGGATTGCATTGAGGCCTACGCTAATGAAGGAAATTTCATTTGTTCAAAACGTGAAAGAAGCTTTCTGAGAAACTTCTTTCTGATCTGTGAAATCATCTCACAGAGTTACAACCTATGCCTCAAGAAGCAGTTTGCTAACACTCTTTTCGTGGAATCTGGAAAGTGAAATTTGGTAGCCCATAGGGGCCCATGGTGAAAAAGGAAATATCCTCACATAACAACTACAGAGAGACTTATTGAGAGATTGCTTTCTGATGTGTGACTTCATCACACAGAGTTCCACCCTTCCCTTCTTGGAACAGTTTGCTAACACTGTTCTCGTGGATTCTGTAAAGGTATATTTGGGAGCTCATTGAGGACTAGGGTGAAAAAGGAACTATCCTCAAATAATAACTAAAGTGAAGCTTTCTGAGAAACTGCATTGCCATGTGTGAATGCAACTCACAGAGTTACACGTTTCTCTTCAGTGATCAGTTTGTTGACGCAGTTTTCTGGAAATCTGTAATTTGGTATTTCATAGCGCAATGAACCTGATGGTGACAAAGGAAATATCCACGGATGAAAACTAGAAAGAAGCTTTCTTAGAAACTTCTTGGTGATGTGTGAATTCATCTCACAGAGGTACACTTATGTTTCGTGGAGCATTCCATTAAAACTGTCTTTGAGGAAGCTGAGAAGGGCTTCCTTGGATCGCATTGAGGCCTACCCTGATAAAGTAAATTTCACCCGTTCAAAACGTGAAAGAAGCTTTCTGAGAAACTTCTTTCTGATCTGTGAATTCATCTAACAGAGTTACAAACTATGCCTCAAGAAGCAGTTTGCTAACACTCTTTTCGTGGAATCTGGAAAGTGATATTTGGTAGCCCATAGGGGCCCATGGTGAAAAAGGAAATGTCCTCATATAATAACTACAGAGAAACTTTCTGAGAGATTGCTTTCTGATGTGTGACTTCATCACACAGAGTTCCACCCTTCTCTTCTTGGAACAGTTTGCTAACACTGTACTCGTGGATTCTGCAAAGGTATATTTGGGAGCTCATTGTGGGCTAGGGTGAAAAAGGAATTATCCTCACAGAATAACTAAAGAGAAGTTTCTGAGAAACTGCATTGCCATGTGTGAATGCAACTCACAGAGATACATGTATCTCTTCCTTGATCAGTTTGTTAACACAGTTTTCTGGAAATCTGCAACTTGGTATTTCATAGCGCAATGAACCTTACCTTGAGAAAGGAAAAATCCACAGATTAAAACTAGAAAGAAACTTTCCTAGAAACTTCTTCGTGATGTGTGAATTCATCTCACAGAGTTACACTTATGTATCGTGGAGCAGTGCATTAACACTGTCTTTGAGGAAGCTGAGAAGGGATTCCTTGTATCGCATTGAGGCCTACGCTGAAAAAGGAAATTTCATCCGTTCAAAGCGTGAAAGAAGCTCTCTGAGAAACTTCTTTCTGATCTGTGAATTCATCTCACAGAGTTACAACCTATGCCTCAAGAAGCAGTTTGCAAACACTCTTTTCGTGGAATCCGGAAAGTGATATTTGGTAGCCCATAGGGACCCATGGTGAGAAAGGAAATGTCCTCACATATTAACTACAGAGAAACTTTCTGAGAGATTGCTTTCTGATGTGTGACTTCATCACACAGAGTTCCACCCTTCCCTTCTTGGAACAGTTTGCTAACACTGTTCTCGTGGATTCTGCAAAGGTGTATTTGGGAGCTCATTGAGGGCTGGGGTGAAAAAGCAATTATCCTCACATAATAACTAAAGAGAAGTTTTCGGAGAAACTGCATTGCCATGTGTGAATGCAACTCACAGAGTTACAGGTTTCTCTTCAGTGATCAGTTTTTTAACACAGATTTCTGGAAATCTGCAATTTGGTACTTCATAGCGGAAAGAACCTTACGGTGACAAATTAAATATCCACAGATGAAAACTTGAAAGAAGCTTTCTTAGAATCTTCTTGGTGATGTTTGAATTCATCTCACAGAGTTACACTTTTGTTTCGTGGAGCAGTGCATTAACACTGTCTTTGAGGAATCTGAGAAGGACTTCCTTGTATCGCATTGAGGCCTACGCTGTTAAAGGAAATTTCATCCGTTCAAAGCGTGAAAGAAAATCTCTGAGAAACTTCTTTCTGATCTGTGAATTCATATCACAGTGTTACAACCTATGCCTCAAGAAGCAGTTTGCTAACACTCTTTTCGTGGAATCCGGAAAGTGATATTTGGTAGCCCATAGGGGCCCATGGTGAAAAAGGAAATGTCCTCACATAATAACTATAGAAGAACTTTCTGAGAGATTGCTTTCTGTTATGTGACTTCATCACACAGAGTTCCACCCTTCCCTTCTGGAACAGTTTCCTAACACTCTTATCGTGGATTCTGCAAAGGTATAATTGGGAGCTCATTGAGGGCTAGGGTGAAAAAGGAATTATCCTCACAGAATAACTAAAGAGATGCTTTCTGAGAAACTGCATTGCCATGTGTGAATGCAACTCACAGATTTACACGTTTCTCTTCAGTGTCAGTTTGTTAACACAGTTTTCTGGAAATCTGCAATTTGGTATTTCATAGCACAATGAACCTTACGGTGACAAAGGAAATATCCACAGATGAAAACTAGAAAGAAGCTTTCGTAGAAACTTCTTGGTGATGTGTGAATTCATCTCACAGAGTTGCACTTATGTTTCGTGGAGCAGTCCGTTAGCACTGTCTTTGAGGAGGCTGAGAAGGGCTTCCTTGGATCGGATTGAGGCCTACGCTGATAAAGGAAATTTCATCCGTTCAAAACGTGAAAGAAGCTTTCTGAGAAACTTCTTTCTGATCTGTGAATTCATCTCACAGAGTTACAACCTATGCCTTAGAAACAGTTTGCTAACACTCTTTTCGTGTAATCTGGAAAGTGATACTTGGTAGCCCATAGGGGCCCATGGTGAAAAAGTAAATGTCCTCACATAGTACCTACAGAGAAACTTTCTGAGAGATTGCTTTCTGATGTGTGACTTCATCACACAGAGTTCCACCCTTCCCTTCTTGGAACAGTTTGCTAACACAGTTCTCGTGGATTCTGGAAATATTTATTTGGGAGCTCATTGAGGGCTAGGGTGAAAAATTAATTATCCTCACATAATAACTAAAGGGAAGCTTTCTGAGAAACTGCATTGCCATGTGTGAATGCACCTCACAGAGTTACACGTTTCTCTTCAGTGATCAGTTTGTTAACACAGTTTTCTGGAAATCTGCAATTTGGTGTTTCATAACGGAATGAAGCTTACGGTGACAAAGGAAATATCCTCAGATGAAAATAAGAAAGAAGCTTTCCTAGAAACTTCTTGGTGATGTGTGAATTCATCGCAGAGCGTTACACTTATGTATCGTGGAGCAGTCCATTAACACTGTCTTTGAGGAAGCTCAGAAGGGCTTCCTTGGATCGCATTGGGGCCTACGCTGATAAAGGAAATTTCATCCGTTCAAAACGTGAAAGAAGCTTTCTGAGAAACTTCTTTCTTATCTGTGAATTCATCTCACAGAGTTGCAACCAATGCCTCAAGAAGCAGTTTGCTAACACTCTTTTCGTGGAATCTGGAAAGTGATATTTGGTAGCCCCTAGGGGCCCATGGTGAAAAAGTAAATGTCCTCACATCATAACTACAGAGAAACTTTCTGAGAGATTGCTTTCTGATGTGTGACTTCATCACACAGAGTTCCACCCATCCCTTCTTGGGACAGTTTACTTACACTGTTCTCGTGGATTCTGCAAAGGTATATTTGGGAGCTCAAAGAGGGCTAGGGTGAAAAAGGAATTATCCTCACATAAAAACTAAAGAGAAGCTTTCTGAGAAACTGCATTGCCATGTGTGAATGCAACTCACAGAGTTACACGTTTCTCTTCAGTGATCAGTTTGTTAGCACAGTTTTCTGGAAATCTCCAATTTGGTATTTCATAGCGCAATGAACCTTACCTTGTAAAAGGAAATGTCCACAGGTGAAAACTAGAAAGAAGCTTTCCGAGAAACTACTTGGTGATGTGTGAATTCATCTCACAGAGTTACACTTATGTTTCGTGGAGCAGTCCATTAACACTGTCTTTGAGGAAGCTGAGAAGGCCTTCCTTGGATAGCATTGAGGCCTACGCTGATAAAGGAAATTTCATGCCTTCAAAACGTGAAAGAAGCTTTCTGAGAAACTTGTTTCTGATCTGTGAATTCATCTCACAGAGTTACAACCTATGCCTCAAGAAGCAGTTTGCTAACTCTCTTTTCGTGGAATCTAGAAAGTGATATTTGGTAGACCCTGGGGGCCCATGGTGAAAAAAGAAATGTCCTCACATAATAACTACAGAGAAACTTTCTGAGAGATTGCTGTCTGATGTGTGACTTCATCACACAGAGTTCAAACCTTCCCTTCTTGGAAAAGTTTGCTAACACTGTTCTCGTGGATTCTGCAAAGGTATATTTCGGAGCTCATTGAGGGCTAGGGTGAAAAAGGAATTATCCTCACATAATAAATAAAGAGAAGCTTTCTGAGAAACTGCATTGCCATGTGTGAATGCAACTCACAGAGTTACACGTTTCTCTTCAGTGATCAGTTTGCTAACACAGATTTCTGGAAATCTGCAATTTGGTATTTCATAGCGGAATGAACCTTACGGTGACAAAGGAAATATCCAAAGATGAAAACTAGAAAGAAGCTTTCTTAGAAACTTCTTGGTGATTTGTGAATTCATCTCACAGAGTTACACTTATGTTTCGTGGAGCAGTCCATTAACACTCTCTTTGAGGAATCTGAGAAGGGCTTCCTTGGATCACATTGAGGGCTACGCTGATAAAGGAAATTTCATCCGTTCAAAACGTGAAAGAAGCTTTCTGAGAAACTTCTTTCTGATCTCTGAATTCATCTCACAGTGTTACAACCTATGCCTCAAGAAGCAGTTGGCTAACACTCTTTTCGTGGAATCAGGAAAGTGATATTTGGTAGCCCATAGGAGCCCATGGTGAAAAAGGAAATGTCCTCACATAATAACTACAGAGAAAATTTCTGAGAGATTGCTTTCTGTTATGTGACTTCATCACACAGAGTTCCACCCTCCCCTTCTGGAACAGTTTGCTAACACTGTTCTCGTGGATTCTGCAAAGGTATACTTGGGAGCCAATTGAGGGCTAGGGTGAAAAAGGAATTATCCTCACATAATAACTAAAGAGAAGCTTTCAGAGAAACTGCATTGCCATGTGTGAATGCAACTCACAGAGTTACACGTTTCTCTTCAGTGATCAGTTTGTTAACACAGTTTTCTGGATATCTGCAATTTGCTATTTCATAGCGCAATGAACCTTAAGGTGACAAAGGAAATATCCACAGATGAAAACTGGAAAGAAGCATTCTTAGAAACTTCTTGGTGATGTGTGAATTCATCTCACAGAGCTACAGTTATGTTTCCTGTAGCAGTCCATTAACACTGTCTTTGAGGAAGCTGAGAAGGGCTCCTTGGATGACATTGAGGCCTAGGCTGATGAAGGAAATATCATCCACTCAAAACGTGAAAGAAGCTTTCTGAGAAACTTCTTTCTGATCTGTGAATTCATCTCACAGAGTTACAACCTATGCCTCAAGAAGCAGTTTGCTAACACTCTTTTCGTGGAATCTGGTAAGTGATATTTGGTATCCCACAGGGGCGCATGGTGAAAAAGGAAATGTCCTCACATAATAACTACAGAGAAACTTTCTAAGAGATTGCTTTCGGATGTGTGACTTCATCACATAGAGTTCCAACCTCCCCTTCTTGGAACAGTTTGGTAACACTGTTCTCGTGGATTCTGCAAAGGTATATTTGGGAGCTCATGGAGGGCTGGGGTGTAAAAGGAATTATCCTCACATAATAACTAAAGAGAAGATTTGTGAGAAACTGCATTGCCATGTGTAAATGCAACTCACAGAGTTACACGTTTCTCTTCAGAGATCAGTTTGTTAACACAGTTTTCTGGAAATCTGCAATTTGGTATTTCATAGCGCAATGAACCTTACGGTGACAAAGGGAATATCCACAGATGAAAACAAGAAAGAAGCTTTCTTAGAAACTTCTTGGTGATGTATGAATTCATCTCACAGAGTTACACTTATGTTTCGTGGAGCAGTCCATTAACACCGTCTTCGAGGAAGCTGAGAAGGGCTTCCTTGGATCGCATTGAGGGCTACGCTGATAAAGGAAATTTCATCCGTTCAAAACGTGAAAGCAGCTTTCTGGGAAACTTCTTTCAGATCTGTGAATTCATCTCACAGAGTTACAACCTATGCCTCAAGAAGCAGTTTGCTAACACTCTTTTCGTGGAATCTGGAAAGTGATATTTGGTAGCCCACAGGGCCCCATGGTGAAAAAGGAAATGTCCTCACATAATAACTACAGAGAAACTTTCTGAGAGATTGCTTTCTGATGTGTGACTTCATCACACAGAGTTCCACCCTTCCTTTCTTGGAACAGTTTGCTAACATTTTTCTCGTGGATTCTGCAAAGGTACAATTGGGAGCTCATTGAGGGTTAGGGTGAAAAAGGAATTATCCTCACAGAATAACTAAAGAGAAGCTTTCTGAGAAACTGCATAGCCATGTGTGAATGCAACTCACAGAGTTACACGTTTCTTTTCAGTGATCCGTTTGTTGACACAGTTTTCTGGAAATCTGCCATTTGGTATTTCAATGCGCAATGAACCTTACAGTGACAAATTAAATATAGACAGATGAAAACTGGAAAGAAGGTTTCTTGCAAACCTCTTGGTGATGTGTGAATTCATCTCACCGAGTTACACTTATGTTTCGTGTAGCAGTCCATTAAAACTGTCTTTGAGGAAGCTGAGAAGGGCTTCCTTGGAACGCATTGAGGGCTACGCTGATAAAGGAAATTTGATCCGTTCAAAACGTGAAAGAAGCTTTCTGAGAAACTTCTTTCTGATCTGTGAATTCATCTCACAGAGTTACAACCTATGCCTCAAGAAGCAGTTTGCTAACACTCTTTTCTTGGAATCTGGAAAGTGATATTTGGAAGCACATAGTGGCCCATGGTGAAAAAGGAAATGTCCTCACATAATAACTACAGAGAAACTTCTGAGAGATTCCTATCTGATGTGTGACTTCATCACACAGAGTTCCACCCTTCCCTTCTTGGAACAGTTTGCTAACACTGTTCTCGTGGATTCTGCAAAGGTATATTTGGGAGCTCATTGAGGGCTAGTGTGAAAAAGGAATTATCCTCACAGAATAACTTAAGAGAAGCTCTCTGAGAAACTGCATTGCCATGTGTGAATGCAACTCACAGAGTTACACGTTTCTCTTCAGTGATCAGTTTTTTTACACAGTTTTCTGGAAATCTGCAATTTGGTATTTCGTAGTGCAATGAACCTTACTGTGACAAAGGAAATATCCACAGATGAAAAGTAGAAAGAAGCTTTCTTAGAAACTTCTTGGTGATGTGTGAATTCATCTCACAGAGTTACACTTATGTTTCGTGGAGCAGTCCATTAACACTGTCTTTGAGGAAGCTGAGAAGGGCTTCCTTGGATCGCATTGAGGCCTACGCTGATAAAGGAAATTTCATCCGTTCAATACGTGAAAGAAGCTTTCTGAGAAACTTCTTTCTGATCTATGAATTCTTCTCACAGAGTTACAACCTATGCCTCAAGAAGCAGTTTGCTAACACTCTTTTCGTGGAATCTGGAAAGTGATATTTGGTAGCCCATAGGGGCCCAAGGTGAAAAAGGAAATGTCCTCACATCATTACTACAGAGAAACTTTCTGAGAAATTGGATTCTGATGTGTGACTTCATCACACAAAGTTCCACACTTCCCTTCTTGGAACAGTTTGCTAACACTGTTCTCGTGGATTCAGCAAAGGTATATTTGGGAGCTCATTTGAGGGCTAGGGAGTAAAAGGAATTATCCTCACATAATAACTAAAGAGAAGCTTTCTGAGAAACTGCATTGCCATGTGTGAATGCAACTCACAGAGTTACACGTCTCTCTTCAGTGATCAGTTTGTTAACACAGTTTTCTGGAAATCTGCAATTTGGTATTTCGTAGTGCAATGAACTTTACACTGACACAGGAAATATCTACAGATGAAAAGTAGAAAGAAGCTTTCTTAGAAAATTCTTGGTGATGTGTGAATTCATCTCACAGAGTTACACTTATGTTTCGTGGAACAGTCCATTCACACTGTCTTTGAAGAAGCTGAGAAGGGCTTCCTTGGATCGCATTGAGGCCTACGCTGATAAAGTACATTTCATACGTTCAAAACGTGAAAGAAGCTTTCTGAGCAACTTCTTTCTGATCTGTGAATTCATCTCACAGAGTTACCACCTATGCCTCAAGAAGCAGTTTGCTAACACTCTTTTCGTGGAATCTGGAAAGTGATATTTGGCAGCCCCTAGGGGCCCATGGTGAAAAATTAAATGTCCTCACATCATAACTACAGAGAAACTTTCTGAGAGTTTGCATTCTGATGTGTGACTTCATCAACCAGAGATCCACCCTTCCCTTCTTGGAACAGTTTTCTAACACTCTTCTCGTTTATTCTGCAAAGGTATATTTGGGAGCTCATTGAGGGCTGGTAAAAAAGGAATTATCCTCACATAACAACTAAAGAGAAGCTTTCTGAGAAACTGCATTGCCATGTGTGAATGCAACTCACAGAGTTACACGTTTCTCTTCAGTGATTAGTTTGTTAACACAGTTTTCTGGAAATCTGCAATATGGTATTCCGTTGCGCAATGCACCTCACGGTGACAAGGAAAATATCCACAGATGAAATCTAGAAAGAAGCATTCTTAGAAATGTCTTGGTGATGTGTGAATTCATCTCACAGAGTTACACTTATGTTTCGTGGAGCAGTCCATTAACACTGTCTTTGAGGAAGCTGAGAAGGGCTTCCTTGGATCGCATTGAGGCCTACGCTGATAAAGGACATTTCATCCGTTGAAAACGTGAAAGAAACTTTCTGAGAAACTGCTTTCTGATCTGTGAATTCATCTCACAGAGTTACAACCTATGCCTCAAGAAGCAGATTGCTAACACTCTTTTCGTGGAATCTGGAAACTGATATTTGGTAGCCCATAGGGGCCCATGGTGAAAAAGGAAATGTCCTCACATCATAACTACAGAGAATCTTTCTGAGAGATTGCTTTCTGTGGTGTGACTTCATCACTCAGAGTTCCACCCTTCACTTCTTGGAACAGTTTGCTAACACGTTTCTCCTGGATTCTGCAAAGGTATATTTGGGAGCTCATTGAGGGCTATTGTGAAAAAGGAATTATCCTCACATAACAACTAAAGGGAAGCTTTCTCAGAAACTGAATTGCCATGTGTGAATGCAACTCACAGAGTTACACGTTTCTCTTCAGTGATCAGTTTGTTAACACAGTTTTCTGGAAATCTGCAATTTGTTGTTTCATAGCGCAATGAACCTGACGGTGACAACGGAAATATCCATAGAATGTAAACTAGAAAGAAGCTTTCTTGGAAACTTCTTGGTGATGTGTTAATTCATCTCACAGAGTTAAACTTATGTTTCGTGGAGCAGTGCATTAATACTGTCTTTGAGGAAGCTGAGAAGATCTTCCTTGGATCGCATTGAGGCCTACGCTGATAAAGGAAATTTCATCCGTTCAAAATGTGAAAGAAGCTTTGTGAGAAACTTCTTTCTGATCTTGTGAATTCATCTCACAGTCTTACAACCTATGCCTCAAGAAGCAGTTTGCTAAAACTATTTTCGTGGCATCTGCAAAGTGATATTTGGTACCCTTAGTGGCCCATGGTGAAAAAGGAATGTCCTCACATCATGAATACAGAGAAATTTTCTGAGAGATTGATTTCTGATGTGTGACTTCATCACACAGAGTTCCAACCTTCCCTTCTGGAACAGTTGCTAACACTGTTGTCGTGGATACTGCAAAGGTATATGTGGAGCTCATTGAGGGCTAGGGTGAAAAAGGAATTATCCTCACATAACAACATAAAGAGAAGCTTTCTAGGAAACTGCATTGCCATGTGTGATTGCAACTCACAGAGTTACACGTTTCTCTTCAGTGATCAGTTTGTTGAACGCAGTTTTCTGAAATCTGTAATTGGTATTTCATAGCGCAATGACCCTGAAGGTGACAAAGGAAATATCCATAGATGAAAACTAGAAAGAAGCTTTCTTAGAAACTTCTTGGTGATGTGTGAATTCATCTCACAGAGGTACACTTATGTTTCGTGGAGCATTCTATTAACACTGTCTTTGAGGAAGCTGAGAAGGGCTTCCTTGGATCGCATTGAGGCCTCGGCTGATAAAGGAAATTTCATCCGTTCAAAAAATGAAGAAGCTTTCAGGGAAACTTCTTTCTGATCTGTGAATTCATCTCACCGAGTTACAAATTATGCCTCATGAAGCAGTTTGCTAACACTCTTTTCGGGGAATCTGGAAAGTGATATTGGTATCCCATAGGGGCCCATGGTAAAAAAGGAAATGTCCTCACATAATAACTACGGAGAAACTTTCTGAGAGATTGCTTTCTGATGTGTGACTTCATCACACAGAGTTCCACCCTTCCCTTCTTGGAACAGTTTGCTAACACAGTTCTCGTGGATTCTGCAAAGTTATATTTGGGAGCTCATTGAGGGCTAGGGTGAAAAAGGAATTATCCTCACATAACAACAAAGAGAAGCTTTCTGAGAAACTGCATTGCCATGTGTGAATGCAACTCACAGAGTTACACGTTTCTCTTCAGTGATCACTTTGTTAACACAGTTTTCTGGAAATCTGCAATTTGGTATTTCATAGCGTAATGAACCTTACAGTGACAAAGGAAATATCCACAGAAGAAAACTAGAAAGCTTTCTTAGAAACTTCTTGGTGA
>NC_044553.1:108888963-108901582 GCF_007565055.1 Rhinopithecus roxellana | reverse complement strand
TTCTCAGAAAGCTTCTTTCCCGTCTTAACGGAGGAAATTTCCTTTATCAGCGTAGGCCTCAATGTGATCCAAAGAAGCCCTTCTCAGTTTCCCCAAAGACAGTGGAAACGGACTGTTCCACGAAACATAAGTGAACTCTGTGAGATGAATTCACACATCACCAAGAAGTTTCTAAGAAAGCTTCCTTCTAGTATTCTCTGGATATTTCCTTTGTCACTGTAATGTTCATTGCGCTATGAAGTATCTAATTGCAGATTTCCAGAAAAACTGTGCTAACAAACTGATCACTGAAGAGAACGTGTAACTCTGTGAGTTGCATTCACACATGGCAATGCAGTTTCTCAGAAAGCTTCTCTTTAGTTATTATGTGAGGATATTTCCTTTATCACCATGAGCCCCAATAGGCTCCCAAATATCACTTTGCAGATTCCACGAAAAGAGTGTTAGCAAACTGCTTCTTGAGGCAGAGGTTGTAACTCTGTGAGATGAACTCACAGATCAGAAAAAAGTTTCTCAGAAAGCTTCTTTCACGTGTTTGAACGGGATGAAATTTCCTTTATCAGCGTAGGCCTCATGTGATCCAAAGAAGCCCTTCTCAGTTTCCCCAAAGACAGTGTTAATGGACTGTTCCACGAAACATAAAGTGTAACTCTGTAGAGATGAATTCACACAAATCACCAAGAAGTTTCTAGAAAGCTTCTTTCTAGTTTTCATCTGGGATATTTCCTTGTCACTGTAATGTTCATTGCGCTATGAAGTATCTAATTGCAGATTTCCAGAAAACTGTGCTAACAAACTGATCACTGAAGAGAAACGTGTAACTCTGTGAGTTGCATTTCAACATGGCAATGCAGGTTCTTCTCAGAAAGCTTCTCTTTAGTTATTATGTGAGGATATTTCCTTTATCACCATGAGCCCAATAGGCTCCCAAATATCACTTTGGCAGATTCCACGAAAAGAGTGTTAGCAAACTGCTTCTTGAGGCAGAGATTGTAACTCTGTGAGATGTACTCACAGATCAGAAAGAAGTTTTCTCAGAATGCTTCTTCACGTTTTGAACGGATGAAATTTCCTTTATCAGCGTAGGCCTCAATTGACATCCAAAGAAGCCCTTCTCAGTTCCCCAAAGACAGTGTTTAATGGACGCTCCACGAAACATAAGTGTAACTCTGTGAGATGAATTCACACATCACCAAGAAGTTTCTAAGAAAGCTTCTTTCTAGTTTTCATCTGGATATTTCCTTTGTCACTGTAATGTTCATTGCGCTATGAAGTATCTAATTGCAGATTTCCAGAAAACTGTGCTAACAAACTGATCACTGAAGAGAAACGTGTAACTCTGTGAGTTGCATTCACACATGGCAATTCAGTTTCTCAGAAAGCTTCTCTTTAGTTATTATGTGAGGATAATTCCTTTATCACCATGGGCCCCAATATGCTCCCAAATATCACTTTGCAGATTTCCACGAAAAGAGTGTTAGCAAACTGCTTCTTGAGGCAGAGGTTGTAACTCTGTGAGATGAACTCACAGATCAGAAAGAAGTTTCTCAGAAAGCTTCTTTCACGTTTTGAACGGATGAAATTTCCTTTATCAGCGTAGGCCTCAATGTGATCCAAAGAAGCCCTTCTCAGTTTCCCCAAAGACAGTGTTAATGGACTGCTTCCACGAAACATAAGTGTAACTCTGTGAGATGAATTCACACATCACCAAGAAGTTTCTAAGAAGCTTCTTTCTAGTTTTCATCTGTGGATATTTCCTTTGTCACTGTAATGTTCATTGCGCTATGAAGTATCTAATTGCAGATTTCCAGAAAACTGTGCTAACAAACTGATCACTGAAGAGAAACGTGTAACTCTGTGAGTTGCATTCACACATGGCAATTCAGTTTCTCAGAAAGCTTCTCTTTAGTTATTATGTGAGGATAATTCCTTTATCACCATGGGCCCCAATATGCTCCCAAATATCACTTTGCAGTTTCCACGAAAAGAGTGTTAGCAAACTGCTTCTTGAGGCAGAGGTTGTAACTCTGTGAGATGAACTCACAGATCAGAAAGAAGTTTCTCAGAAAGCTTCTTTCACGTTTTGAACGGATGAAATTTCCTTTATCAGCGTAGGCCTCAATGTGATCCAAAGAAGCCCTTCTCAGTTTCCCCAAAGACAGTGTAATGGACTGCTTCCACGAAACATAAGTGTAACTCTGTGAGATGAATTCACACATCACCAAGAAGTTTCTAAGAAAGCTTCTTTCTAGTTTTCATCTGTGGATATTTCCTTTGTCACTGTAATGTTCATTGCGCTATGAAGTATCTAATTGCAGATTTCCAGAAAACTGTGCTAACAAACTGATCACTGAAGAGAAACGTGTAACTCTGTGAGTTGCATTCACACATGGCAATGCAGTTTCTCAGAAAGCTTCTCTTTAGTTATTATGTGAGGATATTTCCTTTATCACCATGAGCCCCAATAGGCTCCCAAATATCACTTTGCAGATTCCACGAAAAGAGTGTTAGCAAACTGCTTCTTGAGGCAGAGATTGTAACTCTGTGAGATGAACTCACAGATCAGAAAGAAGTTTCTCAGAAAGCTTCTTTCACGTTTTGAACGGAGGAAATTTCCTTTATCAGCGTAGGCCTCAATGTGATCCAAAGAAGCCCTTCTCAGTTTCCCCAAAGACAGTGTTAAATGGACTGCTTCCACGAAACATAAGTGTAACTCTGTGAGATGAATTCACACATCACCAAGAAGTTTCTAAGAAAGCTTCTTTCTAGTTTTCATCTGTGGATATTTCCTTTGTCACTGTAATGTTCATTGCGCTATGAAGTATCTAATTGCAGATTTCCAGAAAACTGTGCTAACAAACTGATCACTGAAGAGAAACGTGTAACTCTGTGAGTTGCATTCACACATGGCAATGCAGTTTCTCAGAAAGCTTCTCTTTAGTTATTATGTGAGGATATTTCCTTTATCACCATGAGACCCAATAGGCTCCCAAATATCACTTTGCAGATTCCACGAAAAGAGTGTTAGCAAACTGCTTCTTGAGGCAGAGATTGTAACTCTGTGAGATGAACTCACAGATCAGAAAGAAGTTTCTCAGAAAGCTTCTTTCACGTTTTGAACGGATGAAATTTCCTTTATCAGCGTAGGCCTCAATGTGATCCAAAGAAGCCCTTCTCAGTTTCCCCAAAGACAGTGTTAATGGACTGTTCCACGAAACATAAGTGTAACTCTGTGAGATGAATTCACACATCACCAAGAAGTTTCTAAGAAAGCTTCTTTCTAGTTTTCATCTGGATATTTCCTTTGTCACTGTAATGTTCATTGCGCTATGAAGTATCTAATTGCAGATTTCCAGAAAACTGTGCTAACAAACTGATCACTGAAGAGAAACGTGTAACTCTGTGAGTTGCATTCACACATGGCAATTCAGTTTCTCAGAAAGCTTCTCTTTAGTTATTATGTGAGGATATTCCTTTATCACCATGAGCCCCAATAGGCTCCCAAATATCACTTTGCAGATTCCACGAAAAGAGTGTTAGCAAACTGCTTCTTGAGGCAGAGATTGTAACTCTGTGAGATGAACTCACAGATCAGAAAGAAGTTTCTCAGAAAGCTTCTTTCACGTTTTGAACGGATGAAATTTCCTTTATCAGCGTAGGCCTCAATGTGATCCAAAGAAGCCCTTCTCAGTTTCCCCAAAGACAGTGTTAATGGACTGCTTCCACGAAACATAAGTGTAACTCTGTGAGATGAATTCACACATCACCAAGAAGTTTCTAAGAAAGCTTCTTTCTAGTTTTCATCTGGATATTTCCTTTGTCACTGTAATGTTCATTGCGCTATGAAGTATCTAATTGCAGATTTCCAGAAAACTGTGCTAACAAACTGATCACTGAAGAGAAACGTGTAACTCTGTGAGTTGCATTCACACATGGCAATGCAGTTTCTCAGAAAGCTTCTCTTTAGTTATTATGTGAGGATAATTTCCTTTATCACCATGGGCCCCAATAGGCTCCCAAATATCACTTTGCAGATTTCCACGAAAAGAGTGTTAGCAAACTGCTTCTTGAGGCAGAGATTGTAACTCTGTGAGATGAACTCACAGATCAGAAAGAAGTTTCTCAGAAAGCTTCTTTCACGTTTTGAACGGATGAAATTTCCTTTATCAGCGTAGGCCTCAATGTGATCCAAAGAAGCCCTTCTCAGTTTCCCCAAAGACAGTGTTAATGGACTGCTCCACGAAACATAAGTGTAACTCTGTGAGATGAATTCACACATCACCAAGAAGTTTCTAAGAAAGCTTCTTTCTAGTTTTCATCTGGATATTTCCTTTGTCACTGTAATGTTCATTGCGCTATGAAGTATCTAATTGCAGATTTCCAGAAAACTGTGCTAACAAACTGATCACTGAAGAGAAACGTGTAACTCTGTGAGTTGCATTCACACATGGCAATGCAGTTTCTCAGAAAGCTTCTCTTTAGTTATTATGTGAGGATATTTCCTTATCACCATGGGCCCCAATAGGCTCCCAAATATCACTTTGCAGATTTCCACGAAAAGAGTGTTAGCAAACTGCTTCTTGAGGCAGAGGTTGTAACTCTGTGAGATGAACTCACAGATCAGAAAGAAGTTTCTCAGAAAGCTTCTTTCACGTTTTAAACGGATGAAATTTCCTTTATCAGCGTAGGCCTCAATGTGATCCAAAGAAGCCCTTCTCAGTTTCCCCAAAGACAGTGTTAATGGACTGCTCCACGAAACATAAGTGTAACTCTGTGAGATGAATTCACACATCACCAAGAAGTTTCTAAGAAAGCTTCTTTCTAGTTTTCATCTGGATATTTCCTTTGTCACTGTAATGTTCATTGCGCTATGAAGTATCTAATTGCAGATTTCCAGAAAACTGTGCTAACAAACTGATCACTGAAGAGAAACGTGTAACTCTGTGAGTTGCATTCACACATGGCAATGCAGTTTCTCAGAAAGCTTCTCTTTAGTTATTATGTGAGGATATTTCCTTTATCACCATGAGCCCCAATAGGCTCCCAAATATCACTTTGCAGATTCCACGAAAAGAGTGTTAGCAAACTGCTTCTTGAGGCAGAGATTGTAACTCTGTGAGATGTACTCACAGATCAGAAAGAAGTTTCTCAGAAATGCTTCTTTCACGTTTTGAACGGATGAAATTTCCTTTATCAGCGTAGGCCTCAATGTGATCCAAAGAAGCCCTTCTCAGTTTCCCCAAAGACAGTGTTAATGGACTGCTCCACGAAACATAAGTGTAACTCTGTGAGATGAATTCACACATCACCAAGAAGTTTCTAAGAAAGCTTCTTTCTAGTTTTCATCTGGATATTTCCTTTGTCACTGTAATGTTCATTGCGCTATGAAGTATCTAATTGCAGATTTCCAGAAAACTGTGCTAACAAACTGATCACTGAAGAGAAACGTGTAACTCTGTGAGTTGCATTCACACATGGCAATTCAGTTTCTCAGAAAGCTTCTCTTTAGTTATTATGTGAGGATAATTCCTTTATCACCATGGGCCCCAATATGCTCCCAAATATCACTTTGCAGTTTCCACGAAAAGAGTGTTAGCAAACTGCTTCTTGAGGCAGAGGTTGTAACTCTGTGAGATGAACTCACAGATCAGAAAGAAGTTTCTCAGAAAGCTTCTTTCACGTTTTGAACGGATGAAATTTCCTTTATCAGCGTAGGCCTCAATGTGATCCAAAGAAGCCCTTCTCAGTTTCCCCAAAGACAGTGTTAATGGACTGTTCCACGAAACATAAGTGTAACTCTGTGAGATGAATTCACACATCACCAAGAAGTTTCTAAGAAAGCTTCTTTCTAGTTTTCATCTGGATATTTCCTTTGTCACTGTAATGTTCATTGCGCTATGAAGTATCTAATTGCAGATTTCCAGAAAACTGTGCTAACAAACTGATCACTGAAGAGAAACGTGTAACTCTGTGAGTTGCATTCACACATGGCAATGCAGTTTCTCAGAAAGCTTCTCTTTAGTTATTATGTGAGGATATTTCCTTTATCACCATGAGCCCCAATAGGCTCCCAAATATCACTTTGCAGATTCCACGAAAAGAGTGTTAGCAAACTGCTTCTTGAGGCAGAGAGTTGTAACTCTGTGAGATGTAACTCACAGATCAGAAAGAAGTTTCTCAGAATGCTTCTTTCACGTTTTGAACGGATGAAATTTCCTTTATCAGCGTAGGCCTCAATGTGATCCAAAGAAGCCCTTCTCAGTTTCCCCAAAGACAGTGTTAATGGACTGCTTCCACGAAACATAAGTGTAACTCTGTGAGATGAATTCACACATCACCAAGAAGTTTCTAAGAAAGCTTCTTTCTAGTTTTCATCTGGATATTTCCTTTGTCACTGTAATGTTCATTGCGCTATGAAGTATCTAATTGCAGATTTCCAGAAAACTGTGCTAACAAACTGATCACTGAAGAGAAACGTGTAACTCTGTGAGTTGCATTCACACATGGCAATTCAGTTTCTCAGAAAGCTTCTCTTTAGTTATTATGTGAGGATATTTCCTTTATCACCATGAGCCCCAATAGGCTCCCAAATATCACTTTGCAGATTCCACGAAAAGAGTGTTAGCAAACTGCTTCTTGAGGCAGAGATTGTAACTCTGTGAGATGAACTCACAGATCAGAAAGAAGTTTCTCAGAAAGCTTCTTTCACGTTTTGAACGGATGAAATTTCCTTTATCAGCGTAGGCCTCAATGTGATCCAAAGAAGCCCTTCTCAGTTTCCCCAAAGACAGTGTTAATGGACTGTCTCCACGAAACATAAGTGTAACTCTGTGAGATGAATTCACACATCACCAAGAAGTTTCTAAGAAAGCTTCTTTCTAGTTTTCATCTGGATATTTCCTTTGTCACTGTAATGTTCATTGCGCTATGAAGTATCTAATTGCAGATTTCCAGAAAACTGTGCTAACAAACTGATCACTGAAGAGAAACGTGTAACTCTGTGAGTTGCATTCACACATGGCAATTCAGTTTCTCAGAAAGCTTCTCTTTAGTTATTATGTGAGGATAATTCCTTTATCACCATGGGCCCCAATATGCTCCCAAATATCACTTTGCAGTTTCCACGAAAAGAGTGTTAGCAAACTGCTTCTTGAGGCAGAGGTTGTAACTCTGTGAGATGAACTCACAGATCAGAAGAAGTTTCTCAGAAAGCTTCTTTCACGTTTGAACGGAGGAAATTTCCTTTATCAGCGTAGGCCTCAATGTGATCCAAAGAAGCCCTTCTCAGTTTCCCCAAAGACAGTGTAAATGGACTGTTCCACGAAACATAAGTGTAACTCTGTGAGATGAATTCACACATCACCAAGAAGTTTCTAAGAAAGCTTCTTTCTAGTTTTCATCTGTGGATATTTCCTTTGTCACTGTAATGTTCATTGCGCTATGAAGTATCTAATTGCAGATTTCCAGAAAACTGTGCTAACAAACTGATCACTGAAGAGAAACGTGTAACTCTGTGAGTTGCATTCACACATGGCAATGCAGTTTCTCAGAAAGCTTCTCTTTAGTTATTATGTGAGGATATTTCCTTTATCACCATGAGCCCCAATAGGCTCCCAAATATCACTTTGCAGATTCCACGAAAAGAGTGTTAGCAAACTGCTTCTTGAGGCAGAGATTGTAACTCTGTGAGATGTACTCACAGATCAGAAAGAAGTTTCTCAGAATGCTTCTTTCACGTTTTGAACGGATGAAATTTCCTTTATCAGCGTAGGCCTCAATGTGATCCAAAGAAGCCCTTCTCAGTTTCCCCAAAGACAGTGTTAATGGACTGCTCCACGAAACATAAGTGTAACTCTGTGAGATGAATTCACACATCACCAAGAAGTTTCTAAGAAAGCTTCTTTCTAGTTTTCATCTGGATATTTCCTTTGTCACTGTAATGTTCATTGCGCTATGAAGTATCTAATTGCAGATTTCCAGAAAACTGTGCTAACAACTGATCACTGAAGAGAAACGTGTATCTCTGTGAGTTGCATTCACACATGGCAATTCAGTTTCTCAGAAAGCTTCTCTTTAGTTATTATGTGAGGATAATTCCTTTATCACCATGGGCCCCAATATGCTCCCAAATATCACTTTGCAGTTTCCACGAAAAGAGTGTTAGCAAACTGCTTCTTGAGGCAGAGGTTGTAACTCTGTGAGATGAACTCACAGATCAGAAAGAAGTTTCTCAGAAAGCTTCTTTCACGTTTTGAACGGATGAAATTTCCTTTATCAGCGTAGGCCTCAATGTGATCCAAAGAAGCCCTTCTCAGTTTCCCCAAAGACAGTGTTAATGGACTGTTCCACGAAACATAAGTGTAACTCTGTGAGATGAATTCACACATCACCAAGAAGTTTCTAAGAAAGCTTCTTTCTAGTTTTCATCTGGATATTTCCTTTGTCACTGTAATGTTCATTGCGCTATGAAGTATCTAATTGCAGATTTCCAGAAAACTGTGCTAACAAACTGATCACTGAAGAGAAACGTGTAACTCTGTGAGTTGCATTCACACATGGCAATGCAGTTTCTCAGAAAGCTTCTCTTTAGTTATTATGTGAGGATAATTCCTTTATCACCATGGGCCCCAATATGCTCCCAAATATCACTTTGCAGTTTCCACGAAAAGAGTGTTAGCAAACTGCTTCTTGAGGCAGAGGTTGTAACTCTGTGAGATGAACTCACAGATCAGAAAGAAGTTTCTCAGAAAGCTTCTTTCACGTTTTGAACGGAGGAAATTTCCTTTATCAGCGTAGGCCTCAATGTGATCCAAAGAAGCCCTTCTCAGTTTCCCCAAAGACAGTGTTAATGCACTGTTCCACGAAACATAAGTGTAACTCTGTGAGATGAATTCACACATCACCAAGAAGTTTCTAAGAAAGCTTCTTTCTAGTTTTCATCTGTGGATATTTCCTTTGTCACTGTAATGTTCATTGCGCTATGAAGTATCTAATTGCAGATTTCCAGAAAACTGTGCTAACAAACTGATCACTGAAGAGAAACGTGTAACTCTGTGAGTTGCATTCACACATGGCAATGCAGTTTCTCAGAAAGCTTCTCTTTAGTTATTATGTGAGGATATTTCTTTATCACCATGAGCCCCAATAGGCTCCCAAATATCACTTTGCAGATTCCACGAAAAACAGTGTTAGCAAAACGCTCTTGAGGCAGAGATTGTAACTCTGTGAGATGTACTCACAGATCAGAAAGACGTTTTCAGAATGTTCTTTCACGTTTTGAACGGATGAACTTTCCTTTATCATTCGTTAGGCTCAATGTGATCAAAGACGCCCTTCTCAGCTTTCACCAAAAGACAGTATAAATGGACTGTTCACACGAAACATACGTGTAACTCTGTGAGATGAAATTCACACAGCACCAAGAAGTTCTAAGAAAGCTTCTTTCTATTCATCTGGATATTCCTTTGTCAATGTAATGTCATTGCGCTATTAAGTATCTAATTGCAGATTTCCAGAAAACTGCTTGTAACAAACTGATCACAGAAGAGGAAACGTTGTACATCTGTGAGTTGCAATCACAATGGCAATTCAGTTTCTCGAAGAAGCTTCGCTTTAGTTATTATGTGAGGATAATTCCTTTCTCACATGGGGCCCAATATGCTCACAAAATATCACTTTGAGTTCCACGAAAAGAGTGTCGCAAAACTGCTTCTTGAGGCAGAGAGGTTGTAACTCTGTGAGTGAACAACAGATCAGAAAGGAAGGTTCTCAGAAAGGCTTCTTTCACGTTTTGAACGGAGGAAATTCCCTTTATCAGCGTAGGCCTCAATGTGATCCAAGAAGCCCTTCTCAGTTTCCCCAAAGACAGTGTTAATGGACTGTTCCACGAAACATAAGTGTAACTCTGTGAGATGAATTCACACATCAACCAAGAAGTTTCTAAGAAAGCTTTCTTTCTAGTTTTCATCTGGATATTTCCTTTGTCACTGTAATGTTCATTGCGCTATGAAGTATCTAATTGCAGATTTCCAGAAAACTGTGCTAACAAACTGATCACTGAAGAGAAACGTGTAACTCTGTGAGTTGCATTCACACATGGCAATGCAGTTTCTCAGAAAGCTTCTCTTTAGTTATTATGTGAGGATATTTCCTTTATCACCATGAGACCCAATAGGCTCCCAAATATCGCTTTGCAGATTCCACGAAAACAGTGTTAGCAAACTGCTTCTTGAGGCAGAGATTGTAACTCTGTGAGATGTACTCACAGATCAGAAAGAAGTTTCTCAGAAATGCTTCTTTCACGTTTTGAACGGATGAAATTCCCTTTATCAGCGTAGGCCTCAAAGTGATCCAAAGAAGCCATTCTCAGTTTCCCCAAAGACAGTGTTAATGGACTGTTCCACGAAACATAAGTGTAACTCTGTGAGATGAATTCACACATCACCAAGAAGTTTCTAAGGAAAGCTTCTTTCTAGTTTTCATCTGTGATATTTCCTTTGTCACTGTAATGTTCATTGCGCTATGAAGTATCTAATTGCAGATTTCCAGAAAACTGTGCTAACAAACTGATCACTGAAGAGAAACGTGTAACTCTGTGAGTTGGCATTCACACATTGGCCATTCAGTTTCTCAGAAAGCTTCTCTTAGTTATTATGTGAGGATAATTTCCTTTATCACCATGGCCCCAATATGCTCCCAAATATCACTTTGCAGTTACCCACCGAAAGAGTGTTAGCAAACTGCTTCTTGAGGCAGAGATTGTAACTCTGTGAGATGAACTCACAGATCAGAAAGAAGCTTTCTCAGAAAGCTCTTTCACGTTTTGAACGGATGAAATTTCCTTTATCAGCGTAGGCCTCAATGTGATCCAAAGAAGCCCTTCTCAGTTTCCCCAAAGACAGTGTTAATGGACTGCTTCCACGAAACATAAGTGTAACTCTGTGAGATGAATTTCACACATCACCAAGAGTTTCTAAGAAAGCTTCTTTCTAGTTTCATCTGGATATTTCCTTGTCACTGTAATGTTCATTGCGCTATGAAGTATCTAATTGCAGATTTCCAGAAAACTGTGCTAACAAACTGATCACTGAAGAGAAACGTGTAACTCTGTGAGTTGCATTCACACATGGCAATTCAGTTTCTCAGAAAGCTTCTCTTAGTTATTATGTGAGGATAATTCCTTTATCACCATGGGCCCCAATATGCTCCAAATATCACTTTGCAGTTCCACGAAAAGAGTCGTTAGCAAACTGCTTCTTGAGGCAGAGGTTGTAACTCTGTGAGATGAACTCACAGATCAGAAAGAAGTTTCTCAGAAAGCTTCTTTCACGTTTTGAACGGAGGAAATTTCCTTATCAGCGTAGGCCTCATGTGATCCAAAGAAGCCCTTCTCAGTTTCCCCAAAGACAGTGTTAATGCACTGTTCCACGAAACATAAGTGTAATCTGTGAGATGAATTCACAATCACCAAGAAGTTTCTAAGAAGCTTCTTTCTAGTTTTCATCTGTGGATATTTCCTTTGTCACTGTAATGTTCATTGCGCTATGAAGTTTATCTAATTGCAATTTCCAGAAACTCGTGCTACACAAAACTGATCACTGAAGAGAAACGTGTTTTAACTCTGTGAGTTGCATTCAACATGGCAATTCAGGTTTCGTCAGGAACAGCTTCTCTTTCGTTATTATGTGAGATAGTTTCCTTTTATCACCCCTTGAGCCCCAATAGGCTCCCAAATCATCACTTTTGCAGATTCCCCGGAAAAGGGTGTTAGCAAACTTGCTTCTTGCGGCAGAGATTGTAACTCTGTTGAGATGAAATTCACAGATTCAGAACGAAGTTCTCAGAAAAGCTTCTTTCTAGTTTTCATCTGTGGATATTTCCTTTGTCACTGTAATGTTCATTGCGCTATGAAGTATCTCATTGCAGATTTCCAGAAAACTGTGCTAACAAACTGATCTCTGAAGAGAAACGTGTAACTCTGTGAGTTGCATTCACACATGGCAATGCAGTTTCTCAGAAAGCTTCTCTTTAGTAATTATGTGAGGATATTTCCTTTATCACCATGAGACCCAATAGGCTCCCAAATATCGCTTTGCAGATTCCACGAAAAGAGTGTTAGCAAACTGCTTCTTGAGGCAGATTTTGTGTAACTCTGTGAGATGTACTCACAGATCAGAAAGAAGTTTCTCAGAATGCTTCTTTCACGTTTTGAACGGATGAAATTCCCTTTATCAGCGTAGGCCTCAAAGTGATCCAAAGAAACCATTCTCAGTTTCCCCAAAGACAGTGTTAATGGACTGTTCCACGAAACATAAGTGTAACTCTGTGAGATGAATTCACACATCACCAAGAAGTTTCTAAGAAAGCTTCTTTCTAGTTTTCATCTGGATATTTCCTTTGTCACTGTAATGTTCATTGCGCTATGAAGTATCTCATTGCAGATTTCCAGAAAACTGTGCTAACAAACTGATCTCTGAAGAGAAACGTGTAACTCTGTGAGTTGCATTCACACATGGCAATGCAGTTTCTCAGAAAGCTTCTCTTTAGTAATTATGTGAGGATATTTCCTTTATCACCATGAGACCCAATAGGCTCCCAAATATCGCTTTGCAGATTCCAC
>NC_044553.1:108792623-108888863 GCF_007565055.1 Rhinopithecus roxellana | reverse complement strand
TGGAAATGTCCTCACATCATAACTACAGTGAAACTTTCTGAGAGATTGCGTTCTGATGTGTGATTTCATCACACAGAGTTCCACCCTTCCCTTCTTGGAACAGTTTGCTAACACTGTTGTCGTGGATTCTGCCAAGTTATATTTGGGAGCTCATTGAGGGCTAGGGTGAAAAAGGAATTATCCTCACATAATAACTAAGGAGAAGCTTTCTGAGAAACTGCCTTGCCATGTGTGAAAGCATCTCACAGAGTTACTCGTTTCTCTTCAGTGATCAGTTTGTTAACACAGTTTTCTGAAAATCTGCAATTTGGTATTTCATAGCACAGTGAACCTTACCGTGACAATGGAAATATCCATAGATGAAAAGTAGAAAGAAGCTTTCTTAGAAACTTCTTGGTGATGTGTGAATTCATCTCACAGAGTTACACTTACATTTCGTGGAGCAGTCCATTAACACTGTCTTTGAGGATGCTGAGAAGGGCTTCCTTGGATCGCATTGAGTCCTACGCTGATAAAGGAAATTTCATCTGTTCAAAATGTGAAAGAAGCTTTCTGAGAAACTACTTTCTGATCTGTGAATTCATCTCACAGAGGTACAACCTATGCCTCAAGAAGCAGTTTGCTAACTCTCTTTTCGTGGAATCTGGAAAGTGATATTTGGCAGCCCATAGGGGCCCATGGTGAAAAAGGAAATGTCCTCACATAATAACTACAGAGAAACTTTCTGAGAGATTGCTTTCTGATGTGTGACGTCATCACACAGAGTTCCACCCCTCCCTTCTGGGAACAGTTTGCTATCACTGTTGTCGTGGATTCTGCAAAGTTATATTTGGGAGCTCATTGAGGGCTAGGGTGAAAAAGGAATTATCCTCACATAATAACTAAAGAGAAGATTTCTGAGAAACTGCATTGCCATGTGTGAAGGCAACTCACAGAGTTACAGGTTTCTCTTCAGTGATCAGTTTGTTAACACAGTTTTCTGGAAATCTGCAATTTGGTATTTCACAGCGCAATGAACCTTACGGTGACAAAGGAAATATCCACAGATGAAAACTAGAAAGAAGCTTTCTTAGAAACTTCTTGGTGATGTGTGAATTCATTTCACAGAGTTACACTTATGTTTCGTGGAGCAGTCCATTAACACTGACTTTGAGGAAGCTGAGAAGGGCTTACTTGGATCGCATTGAGGCCTACGCTGATAAAGGAAATTTCATCCGTTCAAAACGTTATAGAAGCTCTCTGAGAAACTTCTTTCTGATCTGTGAATTCATCTCACAGAGTTACAACCTATGCCTCAAAAGCAGTTTGCTAACGCTCTTTTCGTGGAATCTGGAAGGTTATATTTTGTAGCCCATAGGGGCCCATGGTGAAAAAGAAAATGTCCTCACATAATAACTACAGAGAAACTTTCTGAGAGATTGCTTTCTGATGTGTGACTTCATCACACAGAGTTCCTCCCCTCCCTTGTTGGAACATTTTGCTAACACTGTTGTCGTGAATTCTGCAAAGTTATATTTGGGAGCTCATTGAGGGCTAGGGTGAAAAAGGAATTATCCTCACATAATAACTAAAGAGAAGCTTTCTGAGAAACTGCATTGCCATGTGTGAATGCAACTCGCAGAGTTACACGTTTCTCTTCAGTGATCAGTTTGTTAACACAGTTTTCTGGAAATCTGTAATTTGGTAATAAGTAGCGCAATGAACCTTACGGTGACAAAGGAAATATCCACAGATGAAAAGTAGAAAGAAGCTTTCTCAGAAACTTCTTGGTGTTGTGTGAATTCATCTCACAGAGTTACACTTATGTTTCGTGAAGCAGTCCATTAACACTTTCTTTGAGGACGCTGAGAAGGGCTTCCTTGGATCGCATTGAGGCCTACGCTGATAAAGGAAATTTCAACCGTTCAAAACGTGAAAGAAGCTTTCTGAGTAACTTCTTTCTGATCTGTGAATTCATCTCACAGAGTTACAACCTATACCTCCAGAAGCAGTTTGCTAACACTCTTTTCGTGGAATCTGGAAATTGATATTTGGTAGCCCATAGGGGCCCATGGTGAAAATGGAAATGTCCTCACATCATAACTACAGAGAAACTTTCTGAGAGACTGCTTTCTGATGTGTGAATTCAACACACAATGTTCCACCCTTCCCTTTTTGGAATAGTTTGCTAACACTGTTCTCGTGGATTCTGCAAAGGTATATTTGGAGCTCATTGACGGCTAGGGGAAAAAGGAATTATCCTCACAGAATAGCTAAAGAGAAGCTTTCTGAGAAACTGCATTGATATGTGTGAATGCAACTCACAGAGTTACACGTTTCTCTTCAGTGATCAGTTTGTTAACACAGTTTTCTGGAAATCTGCAATTTGGTATTTCATAGCACAATGAACCTTACGGTGACAAAGGAAATATCCCCAGATGAAAAGTAGAAAGAAGCTTTCTTAGAAACTTCTTGGTGATTTGTGAAGTCATCTCACAGAGATACGCTTATGTTTCGTGGAGCAGTCCATTAACACTGTCTTTGAGGAAGCTGAGAACGGCTTCCTTGGATCGCATTGAGGCCTACGCTGATAAAGGAAATTTCATCCGTTCAAAACGTGAAAGAAACTTTCTGAGAAACTTCTTTCTGATCTGTGAATTCATCTCAAAGAGTTACAACTTATGCCTCAAGAAGCAGTTTGCTAACACTCTTTTCGTGGAATCTGGAAAGTGATATTTGGTAGCCCATAGGGGCCCATGGTGAAAAAGGAAATGTCCTCACATCATAACTACAGTGAAACTTTCTGAGAGATTGCGTTCTGATGTGTGATTTCATCACACAGAGTTCCACCCTTCCCTTCTTGGAACAGTTTGCTAACACTGTTTTCGTGGATTCTGCCAAGTTATATTTGGGAGCTCATTGAGGGCTAGGGTGAAAAAGGAATTATCCTCACATAATAACTAAAGAGAAGCTTTCTGAGAAACTGCCTTGCCATGTGTGAAAGCATCTCACAGAGTTACTCGTTTCTCTTCAGTGATCAGTTTGTTAACACAGTTTTCTGAAAATCTGCAATTTGGTATTTCATAGCACAGTGAACCTTACCGTGACAATGGAAATATCCATAGATGAAAAGTAGAAAGAAGCTTTCTTAGAAACTTCTTGGTGATGTGTGAATTCATCTCACAGAGTTACACTTACATTTCGTGGAGCAGTCCATTAACACTGTCTTTGAGGATGCTGAGAAGGGCTTCCTTGGATCGCATTGAGTCCTACGCTGATAAAGGAAATTTCATCCGTTCAAAACGTGAAAGAAGCTTTCTGAGAAACTTCTTTCTGATCTGTGAATTCATCTCACAGAGTTACAACCTATGCCTCAAGAAGCAGTTTGCTAACACTCTTTTCGTGGAATCTGGAAAGTGATATTTGGTAGCCCATAGGGGCCCATGGTGAAAAAGAAAATGTCCTCACATAATAACTACAGAGAAACTTTCTGAGAGATTGCTTTCTGATGTGTGACGTCATCACACAGAGTTCCACCCCTCCCTTCTGGGAACATGTTTGCTAACACTGTTGTCGTGGCATTCTGCAAAGTTATATTTGGGAGCTCATTGAGGGCTAGGGTGAAAAAGGAATTATCCTCACATAATAACTAAAGAGAAGATTTCTGAGAAACTGCATTGCCATGTGTGAAGGCAACTCACAGAGTTACAGGTTTCTCTTCAGTGATCAGTTTGTTAACACAGTTTTCTGGAAATCTGCAATTTGGTATTTCATAGCACAATGAACCTTACGGTGAGAAAGGAAGTATCCCCAGATTAAAAGTAGAAAGAAGCTTTCTTAGAAACTTCTTGGTGATTTGTGAAGTCATCTCACAGAGATACGCTTATGTTTCGTGGAGCAGTCCATTAACACTGTCTTTGAGGAAGCTGAGAACGGCTTCCTTGGATCGCATTGAGGCCTACGCTGATAAAGGAAATTTCATCCGTTCAAAACGTGAAAGAAACTTTCTGAGAAACTTCTTTCTGATCTGTGAATTCATCTCAAAGAGTTACAACTTATGCCTCAAGAAGCAGTTTGCTAACACTCTTTTCGTGGAATCTGGAAAGTGATATTTGGTAGCCCATAGGGGCCCATGGTGAAAAAGGAAATGTCCTCACATCATAACTACAGTGAAACTTTCTGAGAGATTGCGTTCTGATGTGTGATTTCATCACACAGAGTTCCACCCTTCCCTTCTTGGAACAGTTTGCTAACACTGTTTTCGTGGATTCTGCCAAGTTATATTTGGGAGCTCATTGAGGGCTAGGGTGAAAAAGGAATTATCCTCACATAATAACTAAAGAGAAGCTTTCTGAGAAACTGCATTGCCATGTGTGAATGCAACTCGTAGAGTTACACGTTTCTCTTCAGTGATCAGTTTGTTAACACAGTTTTCTGGAAATCTGCAATTTGGTATTGCACAGCGCAATGAACCTTACGGTGACAAAGGAAATATCCACAGATGAAAACTAGAAAGAAGCTTTCTTAGAAACTTCTTGGTGATGTGTGAATTCATCTCACAGAGTTACACTTATGTTTCTTGGAACAGACCATTAACACTGTCTTTGAGGAAGCTGAGAAGGGCTTCCTTGGATCGCATTGAGGCCTACACTGATAAAGGAAATTTCATCCGTTCAAAACGTGAAAGAAGCTTTCTGAGAAACTTCTTTCTGATCTGTGAATTCATCTCACAGAGTTACAACCTATGCCTGCAGAAGCACTTTGCTAACACTCTTTTCGTGGAACCTGGAAAGTGATATTTGGTAGCCCATAGGGGCCCATGGTTAAAAAGGAAATGTCCTCACATAATAACTACAGAGAAGCTTTCTGAGAGATTGCTTTCTGATGTGTGACTTCATCACACAGAGTTCCACCCTTCCCTTCTTGGAACAGTTTTCTAACACTGTTCTCGTGGATTCTGCAAAGGTATATTTGGGAGCTCATTGAGGGCTAGGGTGAAAAAGGAATTATCCTCACATAACAACTAAAGAGAAGCTTTCTGAGAAACTGCATTGCCATGTGTGAATGCAACTCACAGAGTTACACGTTTCTCTTCAGTGATCAGTTTGTTAACACAGTTTTCTGGAAATCTGCAATTTGGTATTTCATAGCGCAATGAACCTTACGGTGACAAGGAAATATCCACAGATGAAAACTAGAAAGAAGCTTTCTTAGAAACTTCTTGGTGATGTGTGAATTCATCTCACAGAGTTACACTTATGTTTCGTGGAGCAGTCCATTAACACTGTCTTTGAGGAAGCTGAGAAGGGCTTCCTTGGATCGCATTGAGGCCTACGCTGATAAAGGAAATTTCATCCGTTCAAAACGTGAAAGAAACTTTCTGAGAAACTTCTTTCTGATCTGTGAATTCATCTCACAGTGTTGCAACTTATGCCTCAAGAAGCAGTTCGTTAACACTCTTTTCGTGGAATCTGGAAAGTGATATTTGGTAGCCCATAGGGGCCCATGGTGAAAAAGGAAATGTCCTCACATAATAACTACAGAGAAACTTTCTGAGAGATTGCTTTCTGATGTGTGACTTCATCACACAGAGTTCCACCCTTCCCTTCTTGGAACAATTTGCTAACACTGTTCTCTTGAGTTCTGTAAAGGTATATTTGGGAGCTCATTGAGGGCTAGGGTGAAAAAGGAATTATCCTCACATAAGAACTACAGAGAAACTTTCTGAGAAACTGCATTGCCATGTGTGAATGCAAATCACAGAGTTACACGTTTCTCTTCAGTGATCAGTTTGTTAACACAGTTTTCTGGAAAACTGGAATTTGGTATTTCGTAGCGCCATGAACCTTACAGTGACAAAGGAAATATCCACAGAAGAAAACTAGAAAGCTTTCTTAGAAACTGCTAGGTGATGTGTGAATTTATCTCAAAGAGATACACTTACTTTTCGTGGAGCAGTCCATTAACACTGTCTTTGAGGAAGCTGAGAAGGGCTTCCTTGGATCGCATTGAGGCCTACGCTGATAAAGGAAATTTCATCCGTTCAAAACGTGAAAGAAGCTTTCTGAGAAACTTCTTTCTGATCTGTGAATTCATCTCACACACTTACAACCTATGCCTCAAGAAGCAGTTTGCTAACACTCTTTTCGTGGAATTTGGAAAGTGATACTTGGTAGCCAATCGGGTCCTATGGTGAAAAAGGAAATGTCCTCACATAATAACTACAGAGAAACTTTCTGTGAGATTGCTTTCTGACGTGTGACTTCATCACACAGTCTTCCACCCTTCCCTTTTTGGAACAGTTTGCTATCACTGTTCTCGTGGATTCTGCAAAGGTATATTTGGGAGCTCATTGAGGGCTGGGGTGAAAAAGGAATTATCCTCACATAATAACTAACGAGAAGCTTTCTGAGAAACTGCATTGCCATGTGTGAATGCAACTCACAGAGTTACACGTTTCTCTTCAGTGATCAGTTTGTTAACACCGTTTTCTGGATATCTGCAATTTGGTATTTCACAGCGCAATGAACCTTACGGTGACAAAGGAAATATCCACAGATGAAAACTAGATAGAAGATTTCTTAGAAATTTCTTGGTGATGTGTGAATTCATCTCACAGAGTTACACTTGTGTTTCTTGGACAGTCCATTAACACTGTCTTTGAGGAAGCTGAGAAGGGCTTCCTTGGATCGCATTGAGGCCTACGCTGATAAACGAAATTTCATCCGTTCAAAACGTGAAAGAAGCTTTCTGAGAAACTTCTTTATGATCTGTGAGTTCATCTCACAGGGTTACAAGGTATGCCACAAGAAGCAGTTTGCTAACACTCTTTTCGTGGAATCTGGAAAGTGATATTTGGTATCCCTTAGGGGAACATGGTGAAAAAGGAAATGTCCTCACATAATAACTACAGAGAAACATTCTGAGAGATTGCTTTCTGATGTGTGACTTCATCACACAGAGTTCCACCCTTCCCTTCTTGGAACAGTTTGCTAACACCGTTCTCGTGAATTCTGCAAAGGTATATTTGGGAGCTCATTGAGGGCTAGGGTGAAAAAGGAATTATCCTCACATAACAATTTAAGAGAAGCTTTCTGAGAAACTGCATTGCCATGTTTGAATGCAACTCACAGAGTTATACGTTTCTCTTCAGTGATCAGTTTGTTAACACAGTTTTCTGGAAATCTGCAATTCGGTATTTCATAGCGCAATGAACCTTACGGTGACAAGGGAAATATCCACAGATGAAAACTAGAAAGAAGCTTTCTTAGAAACTTCTTGGTGATGTGAGAATTCATCTCAGAGAGTTAAACTTATATTTCCTGGAGCAGTCCATTAACACTGTCTTTGAGGAAGCTGAGAAGGGCTTCCTTGGATCGCATTGAGGCCTACGCTGATAAAGGACATTTCATCCGTTCAAAACGTGAAAGAAGCTTTCTGAGAAACTTCTTTCTGATCTGTGAATTCATCTCACAGTGTTACAACCTATGCCTCAAGAAGCAGTTCGCTAACACTCTTTTCGTGGAATCTGGAAAGTGATATTTGGTAGCCCATAGCGGCCCATGATGAAAAAGGAAATGTCCTCACATAATAACTACAGAGAAACTTTCTGAGAGATTGCTTTCTGATGTGTGACTTCATCACACAGAGTTCCACCCTTCCCTTCTTGGAACAGATTGCTAACAGTGTTGTCGTGGATTCTGCAAAGGTATATTTGGGAGCTCATTGAGGGCTAGGTTGAAAAAGGAATTATCCTCACATAATAACTAAAGAGAAGCTTTCTGAGAAACTGCATTTCCATATGTGAATGCAACTCACAGAGTTACACGTTTCTCTTCAGTGTTCAGTTTGTTAACACAGTTTTCTGGTTATCTGCAATTTGGTATTTCACAACGCAATGAACCTTACGGTGACAAAGGAAATATCCACAGATGAAAACTAGAAAGAAGCTTTCTCAGAAACTTCTTGGTGATGTGTGAATTCATCTCACAGAGTTACACTTAGGTTTCGTGGAGCAGTCCATTAACACTGTCTTTGAGGAAGCTGAGAAGGGCTTCCTTGGATCGCATTGAAGCCTACGCTGAAAAAGGAAATTTCATCCGTTGAAAACGTGAAAGAAGCTTTCTGAGAAACTTCTTTCTGATCTTTGAATTCATCGCAGAGAATTACAACCTATGCGTCAAGAAGCAGTTTGCTAACACTCTTTTCGTGGAATCTGGAAAGTGATATTTGGTAGCCCCTAGGGGCCCATGGTGAAAAAGGAAATGTCCTCACATCATAACTACAGAGAAACTCTCTGAGAGATTGCTTTCTGATGTGTGACTTCATCACACAGAGTTCCACGCTTCCCTTCTTGGAACAGTTTGCTAACACTGTTCTCGTGGATTCTGCAAAGGTATATTTGGGAGCTCATTGAGGGCTACGGTGAAAAAGGAATTTTCCTCACATAACAACTAAAGAGAAGCTTTCTGAGAAAGTGCATTGCCATGTGTGAATGCAACTCACAGAGTTACACGTTTCTCTTCAGTGATCAGTTTGTTAACACAGTTTTCTGGAAATCTGCAATTTGGTATTTCATAGCGCAGTGAACCTGATGGTGACAAAGGAAATATCCAGAGATGAAAACTAGAAAGAAGCTTTCTTAGAAACTTCCTGGTGATGTGTGAATTCATCTCACAGAGTTACACTTATGTTTCGTGGAGCAGTCCATTAACACTGTCTTTGAGGAAGCTGAGAAGGGCTTCCTTTTATCGCATTGAGGCCTATACTGATAAAGGAAATTTCATCCGTTCAAAACGTGAAAGAAGCTTTCTGAGAAACTTCTTTCTGATCTGTGAATTCATCTCACAGAGTTACAACCTATGCGTCAAGAAGCAGTTTGCTAACACTCTTATCGTGGAATCAGGAAATTGATATTTGGTAGCCCATCGGGTCCTTTAGTGAAAAAGGAAATGTCCTCACATAATAACTACAGAGAAACTTTCTGAGAGATTGCTTTCTGACGTGTGACTACATCACACAGAGTTCCACCCTTGCCTTTTTGGAACAGTTTGCTATCACTGCTCTCGTGGATTCTGCAAAAGTATATTTGGGAGCTCATAGAGGGCTGGGGTCAAAAAGGAATTATCCTCACATAATAACTAAAGAGAAGCTTTCTGAGAAACGGCATTGCCATGTGTGAATGCAACTCACAGAGTTATACGTTTCTCTTCAGTGATCAGTTTGTTAACACAGTTTTCTGGAAATCTGCAATTTGGTATTTCATAGCGCAATGAACCTTACGGTGACAAAGGAAATATCCACAGATGAAAACTACAAAGAAGCTTTCTTAGAAACTTCTTGGTGATGTGTGAATTCATCTCACCGAGTTACACTTATGTTTCGTGGAGCAGTCCATTAACACTGTCTTTAAGGAAGCTGATAAGGGTTTCCTTGGAAAGCATTGATGCCTATGCTGATAAAGGAAATTTCATCGGTTCAAAACGTGAAAGAAGCTTTCTGAGAAACTTCTCTCTGATCTCTGAATTCATCTTACAGAGTTACAACCTATGCCTCAAGAATCAGTTTGCTAACACTCTTTTCGTGGAATCTGCAAAGTGATATTTGGTAGCCCGTACGGGCCCAAGGTGAAATAGGAAATGTCCTCACATAATAAGTACAAAGAAGCTTTCTGAGATATTGCTTTCTGATGTGTGACTTCATCACACAGAGTTCCACCCTTCCCTTCTTGGAACAGTTTGCCAACACTGTTCTAGTGGATACGGCAAATGTATATTTGAGAGGTCATTGAGGGCTAGGGTGAAAAAGGAATAATCCTCGCATAACAACTGAAGAGAAGCTTTCTGAGAAACTGCATTGCCATGTGTGAATGCAACTCACAGAGTTACACGTTTCTCTTCAGTGATCAGTTTGTTAACACAGTTTTCTGGAAATCTGCAATTTGATATTTCCTAGCGCAATGAACCTTACGGTGACAACGGAAATATCCAGAAATGAAAACTAGAAAGAAGCTTTCTTAGAAACTTCTTGGTGATGTGTGAATTGATCTCACACAGTTACACTTATGTTTCGTGGAGCAGTCCATTCACACTGTCTTTGAGGAAGCTGAGAAGGGCTTCCTTGGACCGCATTGAGGCCTACGCGAATAAAGGAAATTTCATCCGTTCAAAACGTGAAAGAAGCTTTCTGAGAAACTTCTTTCTGATCTGTGAATTCATCTCACAGAGTTACAAGCTATGCCTCAAGAAGCAGTTTGCTAACACTCTTTTCGTGGAATCTGGAAAGTGATATTTGGTAGCACATAGCGGCCCATGGTGAAAAAGGAAATGTCCTCACATAATAACTACAGAGAAACTTTCTGAGAGATTGCTTTCTGATGTGTGACTTCATCACACACAGTTCCACGCTTCCCTTCTTGGAACAGTTTGCTAACACTGTTCTCGTCGATTCTGCAAAGGTATATTTTGGAGCTCATTGTGTTCAAGGGTGAAAAAGGAATTATCCTCACATAACAACTAAAGAGAAGCTTTCTGAGAAACTGCATTACCATGTGTGAATGCAACTCACAGAGTTACACGTTTCTCTTCAGTGATCAGTTTGTTAACACAGTTTTTTGGAAATCTGCAATTTGGTATTTCATAGCGCAATGAAGCTTACGGTGACAAAGGAATATCCACAGATGAAAACTAGAAAGAAGCTTTCTCAGAAAATTCTTGGGGATGTGTGAATTCATCTCACAGAGTTACACTTATGTTTCGTGGCGCAGTCCATTAACACTGTCTTTGGGGAAGCTGAGAATGGCTTCCTTGGATCGCATTGAGGCCTACGCTGATAAAGGAAATTTCATCCGTTAAAAACGTGAAAGAAGCTTTCTGAGAAACTTCTTTCTGATCTGTGAATTCATCTCACAGAGTTCCAAGCTATGCCTCAAGAAGCAGTTTGCTAACACTCTTTTCGTGGAATCTGGAAAGTGATATTTGGTAGATCATAGGGGCCCATGGTGAAAAAGGAAATGTCCTCACATAATAACTACAGAGAAACTTTCTGAGAGATTTCTTTCTGATGTGTGACTTCATCACACAGAGTTCCACCCTTCCCTTCTGGGAACAGTTTGCTAACACTGTTCTCGTGGATTCTGCAAAGGTATATTTGGGAGCTCATTGAGGGCTAGGGTGCATAAGGAATTATCCTCCCATAACAACTATAGAGAAGCTTTCTGAGAAACTGCATTGCCATGTGTGAATGCAACTCACAGAGTTACACGTTTCTCTTCAGTGATCAGTTTGTTAACACAGTTTTCTGGATATCTGCAATTTGGTATTTCACAGCGCAATGAACCTTACGGGGACAAAGGAAATATCCACAGATGAAAACTTGATAGAAGCTTTCTTAGAAACTTCTTGGTGATGTGTGAATTCATCTCACAGAGTTACACTTGTATTTCGTGGACAGTCCATTAACACTGTCTTTAAGGAAGCTGAGAAGGGCTTCCTTGGATCGCATTGAGGTCTACGCTGATAAAGGAAATTTCATCCGTTCAAAACGTGGAAGAAGCTTTCTGAGAAACTTCTTTCTGATCTGTGAATTCATCTAACAGAGTTCCAAGCTATGCCTCAAGAAGCAGTTTGCTAACACTCTTTTCGTGGAATCTGGAAAGTGATATTTGGTAGCCCATGGGGCCCATGGTGAAAAAGGAAATGTCCTCACATAATAACTACAGAGAAACTTTCTGAGAGATTGCTTTCTGATGTGTGACTTCATCACACAGAGTTCCACCCTTCCCTTCTTGGAACAGTTATCTAACACTGTTTTCGTGGATTCTGCAAAGGTCTATTTGGGAGCTCATTGAGGGCTAGGGTGCATAAGGTATTATCCTCCCATAACAACTAAAGAGAAGCTTTCTGAGAAACTGCATTGCCATGTGTGAATGCAACTCACAGAGTTACATGTTTCTCTTCAGTTATCAGTTTGTTAACACAGTTTTCTGGAAATCTGCAATTTGGTATTTCATAGCGCAATGAACCTTACGGTGACAAGGGAAATATCCACAGATGAAAACTAGAAAGAAGCTTTCTTGGAAACTTCTTGGTAATGTGTGAATTCATCTCACAGAGTTACACTTATGTTTCGTGGAGCAGTCCATTAACACTGTCTTTGAGGAAGCTCAGAAGGGCTTCCTTGGATCGCATTGAGGCCTACGCTGATAAAGGAAATTTCATCCGTTCAAAACGTGAAAGAAGCTTTCTGAGAAACTACTTTCTGATCTGTGAATTCATCTCACAGTGTTACAACCTATGCCTCTAGAAGCAGTTTGCTAACACTCTTTTCGTGGAATCTGGAAAGTGATATTTGGTAGCCGATAGGGGCCCATGGTGAAAAAGGAAATGTCCTCACATAATAACTGCAGAGAAACTTTCTGAGAGATTGCTTTCTGATGTGTGACTTCATCACACAGAGTTCCACCCTTCCCTTCTTAGAACAGTTATCTAACACTGTTCTCGTGGATTCTGCAAAGGTCTATTTGGGAGCTCATTGAGGGCTAGGGTGCATAAGGTATTATCCTCCCATAACAACTAAAGAGAAGCTTTCTGAGAAACTGCATTGCCATGTGTGAATGCAACTCACAGAGTTACACGTTTCTCTTCAGTGATCAGTTTGTTAACACAGTTTTCTGGAAATCTGCAATTTGGTATTTCATAGCGCAATGAACCTTACGGTGACAAGGGAAATATCCACAGATGAAAACTAGAAAGAAGCTTTCTTGGAAACTTCTTGGTGATGTGTGAATTCATCTCACAGAGTTACACTTATGTTTCGTGGAGCAGTCCATTAACACTGTCTTTGAGGAGGCTGAGAAGGGATTCCTTGGATCGCATTGAGGCCTACGCTGATAAAGGAAATTTCATCCGTTCAAAACGTGAAAGAAGCTTTCTGAGAAACTTCTTTCTGATCTGTGAATTCATCTCACAGTGTTACAACCTATGCCTCTAGAAGCAGTTTGCTAACACTCTTTTCGTGGAATCTGGAAAGTGATATTTGGTAGCCCATAGGGGCCCATGGTGAAAAAGGAAATGTCCTCACATCATAACTACAGAGAAACTTTCTGAGAGATTGCTTTCTGATGTGTGACTTCATTACACAGAGTTTCACCCTTCCCTTCTTGGAACAGTTTGCTAACACTGTTCTCTTGGATTCTGTAAAGGTATATTTGGGAGCTCATTGAGGACTAGGGTGAAAAAGGAATTATCCTCACATAATAACTAAAGAGAAGCTTTCTGAGAAACTGCATTTCCATGTGTGAATGCAACTCACAGAGTTACACGTTTCTCTTCAGTGATCAGTTTGTTAACACAGTTTTCTGGAAATCTGCAATTTGGTATTTCATAGCGCAATGAACCTTACAGTGACAAAGGAAATATCCACAGAAGAAAACTAGAAAGCTTTCTTAGAAACTTCTTGGTGATGTGTGAATTCATCTCAAAGAGTTACACTTATGTTTCGTGGAGCAGTCCATTAACACTGTCCTTGAGGAAGCTGAGAAGGGCTTCCTTGGATCGCATTGAGGCCTACGCTGAAAAAGGAAATTTCATAAGTTCAAAACGTGAAAGAAGCTTTCTGAGAAACTTCTTTCTGACCTGTGAATACATCTCACAGATTTACAACCTATGCCTCAAGAATCTGTTCGCTAACAGTGTTTTCGTGGAATCTGGAAAGTGATATTTGGTAGCCCCTAGAGGCCCGTGGTGAAAAAGGAAATGTCCTCACATAATAACAACAGAGAAACTTTCTGAGAGATTGCTTTCTGATGTGTGACTTCATCACACAGAGTTCCACCCGTCCCTTCTTGGAAGAGTTTGCTAACACTGTTCTCGTATATTCTGCAAAGGTATAATTGGGAGCTCATTGAGGGCTAGGGTGAAAAAGGAATTATCCTCACATAATAACTAAAGAGAAGCTTTCTGAGAAACTGCATTGCCATGTGTGAATGCAACTCACAGAGTTACACATTTCTCTTTAGTGATCAGTTTGTTAACACAGTTTTCTGGAAATCTGCAATTTGGTATTTCATAGCGCAATGAACCTTACGGAGACAAAGGAAATATCCACAGATGAAAACTAGAAAGAAGCTTTCTGAGAAACTTCTTTCTGATCTCTGAATTCATCTCACAGAGTTGCAACCTATGCCTCAAGAAGCAGTTTGCTAACACTCTTTTCGTGGAATCTGGAAAGTGATATTTGGTAGCCCATACGGGCCCCTAGGTGAAATAGGAAATGTCCTCACATAATAACTACAAAGAAGGTTTCTGAGAGATTGCTTTCTGATGTGTGATTTCATCACACAGAGTTCCACCCTTCCCTTCTTGGAACAGTTTGCCAACACTGTTCTCGTGGATACGGCAAATGTATATTTGAGAGGTCATTGAGGACTAGGGTGAAAAAAGAATAATCCTCGCATAACAACTGAAGAGAAGCTTTCTGAGAAACTGCATTGCCATGTGTGAATGCAACTCACAGAGTTACACGTTTCTCTTCAGTGATCAGTTTGTTAACACCGTTTTCTGGAAATCTGCAATTTGATATTTCCTAGCGCAATGAACCTTACGGTGACAACGGAAATATCCAGAGATGAAAACTAGAAAGAAGTTTTCTTAGAAACTTCTTGGTGATGTGTGAATTGATCTCACAGAGTTACACTTATGTTTCGTGGAGCAGTCCATTCACACTGTCTTTGAGGAAGCTGAGAAGGGCTTCCTTGGACCGCATTGAAGCCTACGCGGATAAAGGAAATTTCATCCGTTCCAAACGTGAAAGAAGCTTTCTGAGAAACTTCTTTCTGATCTGTGAATTCATCTCACAGAGTTACAACCTATGCCTCAAGAAGCAGTTTGCTAACACTCTTTTCGTGGAATCTGGAAAGTGATATTTGGTAGCCCATAGCGGCCCATGGTGAAAAAGGAAATGTCCTCACATAATAACTACAGAGAAACTTTCTGAGAGATTGCTTTCTGATGTGTGAGTTCATCACACACAGTTCCACCCTTCCCTTCTTGGAACAGTTTGCTAACACTGTTCTCGTCGATTCTGCAAAGGTATATTTGGGAGCTCATTGTGTTCTAGGGTGAAAAAGGAATTATCCTCACATAACAACTAAAGAGAAGCTTTCTGAGAAACTGCATTTCCTTGTGTGAATGCAACTCACAGAGTTACACGTTTCTCTTCAGTGATCAGTTTGTTAACACAGTTTTCTGGAAATCAGCAATTTGGTATTTCATAGCGCAATGAACCTTACAGTGACAAAGGAAATATCCACAGAAGAAAACTAGAAAGCTTTCTTAGAAACTTCTTGGTGATGTGTGAATTCATCTCAAAGAGTTACACTTATGTTTCGTGGAGCAGTCCATTAACACTGTCCTTGAGGAAGCTGAGAAGGGCTTCCTTGGATCGCATTGAGGCCTACGCAGAAAAAGGAAATTTCATAAGTTCAAAACGTGAAAGAAGCTTTCTGAGAAACTTCTTTCTGATCTGTGAATACATCTCACAGAGTTACAACCTATGCCTCAAGAATCAGTTCGCTAACAGTGTTTTCGTGGAATCTGGAAAGTGATATTTGGTAGCCCCTAGAGGCCCATGGTGAAAAAGGAAATGTCCTCACATAATAACAACAGAGAAACTTTCTGAGAAATTGCTTTCTGATGTGTGACTTCATCACACAGAGTTCCACCCTTCCCTTCTTGGAAGAGTTTGCTAACACTGTTCTCGTGGATTCTCCAAAGGTATAATTGGGAGCTCATTGAGGGCTAGGGTGAAAAAGGAATTATCCTCACATAATAACTAAAGAGAAGCTTTCTGAGAAACTGCATTGCCATGTGCGAATGCAACTCACAGAGTTACACATTTCTCTTTAGTGATCAGTTTGTTAACACAGTTTTCTGGAAATCTGCAATTTGGTATTTCATAGCGCAATGAACCTTACGGTGACAAAGCAAATATCCACAGATGAAAACTAGAAAGAAGCTTTCTGAGAAACTTCTTTCTGATCTCTCAATTCACCTCACAGAGTTACACTTATGTTTCATGGAGCGGTCCATTAACACTGTCTTTGAGGCAGCTGAGAAGGTCTTCCTTGGATGGTATTGAGGCCTACGCTGATAAAGCAAATTTCATCCGTTCAAAACGTGAAAGAAGCTTTCTGAGAAACTTCTTTATGATCTGTGAATTCATCTCACAGGGTTACAAGCTATGCCTCAAGAAGCAGTTTGCTAACACTCTTTTCGTGGAATCTGGAAAGTGATATTTGGTAGCCCATAGGGGAACATGGTGAAAAAGGAAATGTCCTCACATAATAACTACAGAGAAACTTTCTGAGAGATTACTTTCTGATGTGTGATTTCATCACACAGAGTTCCACCCTTCCTTTCTTGGAACAGTTTCCTAACACCGTTCTCGTGAATTCTGCAAAGGTATATTTGGGAGCTCATTGAGGGCTAGGGTGAAAAAGGAATTATCCTCACATAACAACTAAAGAGAAGCTTTCTGAAAAACGGCATTGCCATGTGTGAATGCAACTCACAGAGTTATACGTTTCTCTTCAGTGATCAGTTTGTTAACACAGTTTTCTGGAAATCTGCAATTTGGTATTTCATAGCGCAATGAACCTTACGGTGACAAAGGAAATATCCACAGATGAAAACTACAAAGAGGATTTCTTAGAAACTTCTTGGTGATGTGTGAATTCATCTCACCGAGTTACACTTATGTTTCGTGGAGGAGTCCATTAACACTGTCTTTAAGGAAGCTGATAAGGGTTTCCTTGGAAAGCATTGATGCCTACGCTGATAAAGGAAATTTCATCCGTTCAAAACGTGAAAGAAGCTTTCTGAGAAACTTCTTTCTGATCTCTGAATTCATCTCACAGTGTTGCAACCTATGCCTCAAGAAGCAGTTTGCTAACACTCTTTTCGTGGAATCTGGAAAGTGATATTTGGTAGCCCATACGGGCCCAAGGTGAAATAGGAAATGTCCTCACATAATAACTACAAAGAAGGTTTCTGATAGATTGCTTTCTGATGTGTGATTTCATCACACAGACTTCCACCCTTCCCTTCTTGGAACAGTTTGCCAACACTGTTCTCGTGGATACGGCAAATGTATATTTGAGAGGTCATTGAGGACTAGGGTGAAAAAGGAATAATCCTCGCATAACAACTGAAGAGAAGCTTTCTGAGAAACTGCATTGCCATGTGTGAATGCAACTCACAGAGTTACACGTTTCTCTTCAGTGATCAGTTTGTTAACACAGTTTTCTGGAAATCTGCAATTTGATATTTCCTAGCGCAATGAACCTTACGGTGACAACGGAAATATCCAGAGATGAAAACTAGAAAGAAGTTTTCTTAGAAACTTCTTGGTGATGTGTGAATTGATCTCACAGAGTTACACTTATGTTTCGTGGAGCAGTCCATTCACACTGTCTTTGAGGAAGCTGAGAAGGGCTTCCTTGGACCGCATTGAAGCCTACGCGGATAAAGGAAATTTCATCCGTTCAAAACGTGAAAGAAGCTTTCTGAGAAACTTTTTCTGATCTGTGAATTCATCTCACAGAGTTACAAGCTATGCCTCAAGAAGCAGTTTGCTAACACTCTTTTCGTGGAATCTGGAAAGTGATATTTGGTAGCCCATAGCGGCCCATGGTGAAAAAGGAAATGTCCTCACATAATAACTACAGAGAAACTTTCTGAGAGATTGCTTTCTGATGTGTGAGTTCATCACACACAGTTCCACCCTTCCCTTCTTGGAACAGTTTGCTAACACTGTTCTCGTCGATTCTGCAAAGGTATATTTGGGAGCTCATTGTGTTCTAGGGTGAAAAAGGAATTATCCTCACATAACAACTAAAGAGAAGCTTTCTGAGAAACTGCATTACCATGTGTGAATGCAACTCACAGAGTTACACGTTTCTCTTCAGTGATCAGTTTGTTAACACAGTTTTCTGGAAATCTGCAATTTGGTATTTCATAGCGCAATGAAGCTTACGGTGACAAAGGAATATCCACAGATGAAAACTAGAAAGAAGCTTTCTCAGAAACTTCTTGGTGATGTGTGAATTCATCTCACAGAGTTACACTTATGTTTCATTGCGCAGTCCATTAACACTGTCTTTGGGGAAGCTGAGAATGGCTTCCTTCGATCGCATTGAGGCCTACGCTGATAAAGGAAATTTCATCCGTTCAAAATGTGAAAGAAGCTTTCTGAGAAACTTCTTTCTGATCTGTGAATTCATCTCACAGAGTTCCAAGCTATGCCTCAAGAAGCAGTTTGCTAACACTCTTTTCGTGGAATCTGGAAAGGGATATTTGGTAGCCCCTAGGGGCCCATGGTGAAAAAGGAAATGTTCTCACATAATAACTACAGAGAAACTTACTGAGAGATTGCTTTCTGATGTGTGACTTCATCACACAGAGTTCCACCCTTCCATTCTTGGAACAGTTTGCTAACACTGTTCTCGTGGATTCTGCAAAGGTATACTTGGGAGCTCATTGAGGGCTAGGGTGCATAAGGAATTATCCTCCCCTAAGAACTAAAGAGAAGCTTTCTGAGAAACTGCATTGCCATGTGTGAATGCAACTCACAGAGTTACATGTTTCTCTTCAGTGATCAGTTTGTTAACACAGTTTTCTGGAAATCTGCAATTTGGTATTTCATAGCGCAATGAACCTTACGGTGACAAATGAAATATCCACCGATGAAAACTAGAAAGAAGCTTTCCTGGAAACTTCTTGGGGATGTGTGAATTCATCTCACAGAGTTACACTTATGTTTCGTGGAGCAGTCCATTAACACTGTCTTTGAGGAGGCTGAGAAGGGCTTCCTTGGATCTCATTGAGGCCTACGCTGATAAAGGAAATTTCATCCGTTCAAAACGTGAAAGAAGCTTTCTGAGAAACTTCTTTCTGATCTGTGAATTCATCTCACAGTGTTACAACCTATGCCTCAAGAAGCAGTTCGCTAACACTCTTTTCGTGGAATCTGGAAAGTGATATTTGGTAGCCCATAGGGGCCCATGGTGAAAAAGGAAATGTCCTCACATAATAACTACAGAGAAACTTTCTGAGAGATTGCTTTCTGATGTGTGACTTCATCACACAGAGTTCCACCCTTCCCTTCTTGGAAGAGTTTGCTAACACTGTTCTCTTGAATTCTGTAAAGGTATATTTGGGAGCTCATTGAGGGCTAGGGTGAAAAAGGAATTATCCTCACATAACAACTAAAGAGAAGCTTTCTGAGAAACTGCATTGCCATGTGTGAATGCAACTCACAGAGTTCAACGTTTCTCTTCAGTGATCAGTTTGTTAACACAGTTTTCTGGAAATCTGCAATTTGGTATTTCATAGCGCAATGAAGCTTACGGTGACAAAGGAATATCCACAGATGAAAACTAGAAAGAAGCTTTCTCAGAAAATTCTTGGGGATGTGTGAATTCATCTCACAGAGTTACACTTATGTTTCGTGGCGCAGTCCATTAACACTGTCTTTGGGGAAGCTGAGAATGGCTTCCTTGGATCGCATTGAGGCCTACGCTGATAAAGGAAATTTCATCCGTTAAAAACGTGAAAGAAGCTTTCTGAGAAACTTCTTTCTGATCTGTGAATTCATCTCACAGAGTTCCAAGCTATGCCTCAAGAAGCAGTTTGCTAACACTCTTTTCGTGGAATCTGGAAAGTGATATTTGGTAGATCATAGGGGCCCATGGTGAAAAAGGAAATGTCCTCACATAATAACTACAGAGAAACTTTCTGAGAGATTTCTTTCTGATGTGTGACTTCATCACACAGAGTTCCACCCTTCCCTTCTGGGAACAGTTTGCTAACACTGTTCTCGTGGATTCTGCAAAGGTATATTTGGGAGCTCATTGAGGGCTAGGGTGCATAAGGAATTATCCTCCCATAACAACTATAGAGAAGCTTTCTGAGAAACTGCATTGCCATGTGTGAATGCAACTCACAGAGTTACACGTTTCTCTTCAGTGATCAGTTTGTTAACACAGTTTTCTGGAAATCTGCAATTTGATATTTCCTAGCGCAATGAACCTTACGGTGACAACGGAAATATCCAGAGATGAAAACTAGAAAGAAGCTTTCTTAGAAACTGCTTGGTGATGTGTGAATTCATCTCAAAGAGTTACACTTATGTTTCGTGGAGCATTCCATTAACACTGTCTTTGAGGAAGCTGAGAAGGGCTTCCTTGGATCGCATTCAGGCCTACGCTGAAAAAGGAAATTTCATCCGTTCAAAACGTGAAAGAAGCTTTCTGAGAAAATTCTTTCTGATCTGTGAATTCATCTCACAGACTTACAACCTATGCCTCAAGAAGCAGTTTGCTAACACTCTTTTCGTGAAATCTGGAAAGTGATATTTGGTAGCCCATCAGGTCCTACGGTGAAAAAGGAAATGTCCTCACATAATAACTACAGAGAAACTTTCTGAGAGATTGCTCTCTGACGTGTGACTTAATCACACAGAGTTCCACCTTTCCCTTTTTGGAACAGTTTGCTATCACTGTTCTCGTGGATTCTGCAAAGGTATATTTGGGAGCTCATTGAGGGCTGGGGTGAAAAAGGAATTATCCTCACATAATAACTAAAGAGAAGCTTTCTGAGAAACTGCATTGCCATGTGTGAATGCAACTCACAGAGTTACACGTTTCTCTTCAGTGATCAGTTTGTTAACACAGTTTTCTGGATATCTGCAATTTGGTATTTCACAGCGCAATGAACCTTACGGGGACAAAGGAAATATCCACAGATGAAAACTTGATAGAAGCTTTCTTAGAAACTTCTTGGTGATGTGTGAATTCATCTCACAGAGTTACACTTGTATTTCGTGGACAGTCCATTAACACTGTCTTTAAGGAAGCTGAGAAGGGCTTCCTTGGATCGCATTGAGGTCTACGCTGATAAAGGAAATTTCATCCGTTCAAAACGTGGAAGAAGCTTTCTGAGAAACTTCTTTCTGATCTGTGAATTCATCTAACAGAGTTCCAAGCTATGCCTCAAGAAGCAGTTTGCTAACACTCTTTTCGTGGAATCTGGAAAGTGATATTTGGTAGCCCATGGGGCCCATGGTGAAAAAGGAAATGTCCTCACATAATAACTACAGAGAAACTTTCTGAGAGATTGCTTTCTGATGTGTGACTTCATCACACAGAGTTCCACCCTTCCCTTCTTGGAACAGTTATCTAACACTGTTTTCGTGGATTCTGCAAAGGTCTATTTGGGAGCTCATTGAGGGCTAGGGTGCATAAGGTATTATCCTCCCATAACAACTAAAGAGAAGCTTTCTGAGAAACTGCATTGCCATGTGTGAATGCAACTCACAGAGTTACATGTTTCTCTTCAGTTATCAGTTTGTTAACACAGTTTTCTGGAAATCTGCAATTTGGTATTTCATAGCGCAATGAACCTTACGGTGACAAGGGAAATATCCACAGATGAAAACTAGAAAGAAGCTTTCTTGGAAACTTCTTGGTAATGTGTGAATTCATCTCACAGAGTTACACTTATGTTTCGTGGAGCAGTCCATTAACACTGTCTTTGAGGAAGCTCAGAAGGGCTTCCTTGGATCGCATTGAGGCCTACGCTGATAAAGGAAATTTCATCCGTTCAAAACGTGAAAGAAGCTTTCTGAGAAACTACTTTCTGATCTGTGAATTCATCTCACAGTGTTACAACCTATGCCTCTAGAAGCAGTTTGCTAACACTCTTTTCGTGGAATCTGGAAAGTGATATTTGGTAGCCGATAGGGGCCCATGGTGAAAAAGGAAATGTCCTCACATAATAACTGCAGAGAAACTTTCTGAGAGATTGCTTTCTGATGTGTGACTTCATCACACAGAGTTCCACCCTTCCCTTCTTAGAACAGTTATCTAACACTGTTCTCGTGGATTCTGCAAAGGTCTATTTGGGAGCTCATTGAGGGCTAGGGTGCATAAGGTATTATCCTCCCATAACAACTAAAGAGAAGCTTTCTGAGAAACTGCATTGCCATGTGTGAATGCAACTCACAGAGTTACACGTTTCTCTTCAGTGATCAGTTTGTTAACACAGTTTTCTGGAAATCTGCAATTTGGTATTTCATAGCGCAATGAACCTTACGGTGACAAGGGAAATATCCACAGATGAAAACTAGAAAGAAGCTTTCTTGGAAACTTCTTGGTGATGTGTGAATTCATCTCACAGAGTTACACTTATGTTTCGTGGAGCAGTCCATTAACACTGTCTTTGAGGAGGCTGAGAAGGGATTCCTTGGATCGCATTGAGGCCTACGCTGATAAAGGAAATTTCATCCGTTCAAAACGTGAAAGAAGCTTTCTGAGAAACTTCTTTCTGATCTGTGAATTCATCTCACAGTGTTACAACCTATGCCTCTAGAAGCAGTTTGCTAACACTCTTTTCGTGGAATCTGGAAAGTGATATTTGGTAGCCCATAGGGGCCCATGGTGAAAAAGGAAATGTCCTCACATCATAACTACAGAGAAACTTTCTGAGAGATTGCTTTCTGATGTGTGACTTCATCACACAGAGTTTCACCCTTCCCTTCTTGGAACAGTTTGCTAACACTGTTCTCTTGGATTCTGTAAAGGTATATTTGGGAGCTCATTGAGGACTAGGGTGAAAAAGGAATTATCCTCACATAATAACTAAAGAGAAGCTTTCTGAGAAACTGCATTTCCATGTGTGAATGCAACTCACAGAGTTACACGTTTCTCTTCAGTGATCAGTTTGTTAACACAGTTTTCTGGAAATCTGCAATTTGGTATTTCATAGCGCAATGAACCTTACAGTGACAAAGGAAATATCCACAGAAGAAAACTAGAAAGCTTTCTTAGAAACTTCTTGGTGATGTGTGAATTCATCTCAAAGAGTTACACTTATGTTTCGTGGAGCAGTCCATTAACACTGTCCTTGAGGAAGCTGAGAAGGGCTTCCTTGGATCGCATTGAGGCCTACGCTGAAAAAGGAAATTTCATAAGTTCAAAACGTGAAAGAAGCTTTCTGAGAAACTTCTTTCTGACCTGTGAATACATCTCACAGATTTACAACCTATGCCTCAAGAATCTGTTCGCTAACAGTGTTTTCGTGGAATCTGGAAAGTGATATTTGGTAGCCCCTAGAGGCCCGTGGTGAAAAAGGAAATGTCCTCACATAATAACAACAGAGAAACTTTCTGAGAGATTGCTTTCTGATGTGTGACTTCATCACACAGAGTTCCACCCGTCCCTTCTTGGAAGAGTTTGCTAACACTGTTCTCGTATATTCTGCAAAGGTATAATTGGGAGCTCATTGAGGGCTAGGGTGAAAAAGGAATTATCCTCACATAATAACTAAAGAGAAGCTTTCTGAGAAACTGCATTGCCATGTGTGAATGCAACTCACAGAGTTACACATTTCTCTTTAGTGATCAGTTTGTTAACACAGTTTTCTGGAAATCTGCAATTTGGTATTTCATAGCGCAATGAACCTTACGGAGACAAAGGAAATATCCACAGATGAAAACTAGAAAGAAGCTTTCTGAGAAACTTCTTTCTGATCTCTGAATTCATCTCACAGAGTTGCAACCTATGCCTCAAGAAGCAGTTTGCTAACACTCTTTTCGTGGAATCTGGAAAGTGATATTTGGTAGCCCATACGGGCCCCTAGGTGAAATAGGAAATGTCCTCACATAATAACTACAAAGAAGGTTTCTGAGAGATTGCTTTCTGATGTGTGATTTCATCACACAGAGTTCCACCCTTCCCTTCTTGGAACAGTTTGCCAACACTGTTCTCGTGGATACGGCAAATGTATATTTGAGAGGTCATTGAGGACTAGGGTGAAAAAAGAATAATCCTCGCATAACAACTGAAGAGAAGCTTTCTGAGAAACTGCATTGCCATGTGTGAATGCAACTCACAGAGTTACACGTTTCTCTTCAGTGATCAGTTTGTTAACACCGTTTTCTGGAAATCTGCAATTTGATATTTCCTAGCGCAATGAACCTTACGGTGACAACGGAAATATCCAGAGATGAAAACTAGAAAGAAGTTTTCTTAGAAACTTCTTGGTGATGTGTGAATTGATCTCACAGAGTTACACTTATGTTTCGTGGAGCAGTCCATTCACACTGTCTTTGAGGAAGCTGAGAAGGGCTTCCTTGGACCGCATTGAAGCCTACGCGGATAAAGGAAATTTCATCCGTTCCAAACGTGAAAGAAGCTTTCTGAGAAACTTCTTTCTGATCTCTGAATTCATCTCACAGAGTTACAACCTATGCCTCAAGAAGCAGTTTGCTAACACTCTTTTCGTGGAATCTGGAAAGTGATATTTGGTAGCCCATAGCGGCCCATGGTGAAAAAGGAAATGTCCTCACATAATAACTACAGAGAAACTTTCTGAGAGATTGCTTTCTGATGTGTGAGTTCATCACACACAGTTCCACCCTTCCCTTCTTGGAACAGTTTGCTAACACTGTTCTCGTCGATTCTGCAAAGGTATATTTGGGAGCTCATTGTGTTCTAGGGTGAAAAAGGAATTATCCTCACATAACAACTAAAGAGAAGCTTTCTGAGAAACTGCATTTCCTTGTGTGAATGCAACTCACAGAGTTACACGTTTCTCTTCAGTGATCAGTTTGTTAACACAGTTTTCTGGAAATCAGCAATTTGGTATTTCATAGCGCAATGAACCTTACAGTGACAAAGGAAATATCCACAGAAGAAAACTAGAAAGCTTTCTTAGAAACTTCTTGGTGATGTGTGAATTCATCTCAAAGAGTTACACTTATGTTTCGTGGAGCAGTCCATTAACACTGTCCTTGAGGAAGCTGAGAAGGGCTTCCTTGGATCGCATTGAGGCCTACGCAGAAAAAGGAAATTTCATAAGTTCAAAACGTGAAAGAAGCTTTCTGAGAAACTTCTTTCTGATCTGTGAATACATCTCACAGAGTTACAACCTATGCCTCAAGAATCAGTTCGCTAACAGTGTTTTCGTGGAATCTGGAAAGTGATATTTGGTAGCCCCTAGAGGCCCATGGTGAAAAAGGAAATGTCCTCACATAATAACAACAGAGAAACTTTCTGAGAAATTGCTTTCTGATGTGTGACTTCATCACACAGAGTTCCACCCTTCCCTTCTTGGAAGAGTTTGCTAACACTGTTCTCGTGGATTCTCCAAAGGTATAATTGGGAGCTCATTGAGGGCTAGGGTGAAAAAGGAATTATCCTCACATAATAACTAAAGAGAAGCTTTCTGAGAAACTGCATTGCCATGTGCGAATGCAACTCACAGAGTTACACATTTCTCTTTAGTGATCAGTTTGTTAACACAGTTTTCTGGAAATCTGCAATTTGGTATTTCATAGCGCAATGAACCTTACGGTGACAAAGCAAATATCCACAGATGAAAACTAGAAAGAAGCTTTCTGAGAAACTTCTTTCTGATCTCTCAATTCACCTCACAGAGTTACACTTATGTTTCATGGAGCGGTCCATTAACACTGTCTTTGAGGCAGCTGAGAAGGTCTTCCTTGGATGGTATTGAGGCCTACGCTGATAAAGCAAATTTCATCCGTTCAAAACGTGAAAGAAGCTTTCTGAGAAACTTCTTTATGATCTGTGAATTCATCTCACAGGGTTACAAGCTATGCCTCAAGAAGCAGTTTGCTAACACTCTTTTCGTGGAATCTGGAAAGTGATATTTGGTAGCCCATAGGGGAACATGGTGAAAAAGGAAATGTCCTCACATAATAACTACAGAGAAACTTTCTGAGAGATTACTTTCTGATGTGTGATTTCATCACACAGAGTTCCACCCTTCCTTTCTTGGAACAGTTTCCTAACACCGTTCTCGTGAATTCTGCAAAGGTATATTTGGGAGCTCATTGAGGGCTAGGGTGAAAAAGGAATTATCCTCACATAACAACTAAAGAGAAGCTTTCTGAAAAACGGCATTGCCATGTGTGAATGCAACTCACAGAGTTATACGTTTCTCTTCAGTGATCAGTTTGTTAACACAGTTTTCTGGAAATCTGCAATTTGGTATTTCATAGCGCAATGAACCTTACGGTGACAAAGGAAATATCCACAGATGAAAACTACAAAGAGGATTTCTTAGAAACTTCTTGGTGATGTGTGAATTCATCTCACCGAGTTACACTTATGTTTCGTGGAGGAGTCCATTAACACTGTCTTTAAGGAAGCTGATAAGGGTTTCCTTGGAAAGCATTGATGCCTACGCTGATAAAGGAAATTTCATCCGTTCAAAACGTGAAAGAAGCTTTCTGAGAAACTTCTTTCTGATCTCTGAATTCATCTCACAGTGTTGCAACCTATGCCTCAAGAAGCAGTTTGCTAACACTCTTTTCGTGGAATCTGGAAAGTGATATTTGGTAGCCCATACGGGCCCAAGGTGAAATAGGAAATGTCCTCACATAATAACTACAAAGAAGGTTTCTGATAGATTGCTTTCTGATGTGTGATTTCATCACACAGAGTTCCACCCTTCCCTTCTTGGAACAGTTTGCCAACACTGTTCTCGTGGATACGGCAAATGTATATTTGAGAGGTCATTGAGGACTAGGGTGAAAAAGGAATAATCCTCGCATAACAACTGAAGAGAAGCTTTCTGAGAAACTGCATTGCCATGTGTGAATGCAACTCACAGAGTTACACGTTTCTCTTCAGTGATCAGTTTGTTAACACAGTTTTCTGGAAATCTGCAATTTGATATTTCCTAGCGCAATGAACCTTACGGTGACAACGGAAATATCCAGAGATGAAAACTAGAAAGAAGTTTTCTTAGAAACTTCTTGGTGATGTGTGAATTGATCTCACAGAGTTACACTTATGTTTCGTGGAGCAGTCCATTCACACTGTCTTTGAGGAAGCTGAGAAGGGCTTCCTTGGACCGCATTGAAGCCTACGCGGATAAAGGAAATTTCATCCGTTCAAAACGTGAAAGAAGCTTTCTGAGAAACTTTTTCTGATCTGTGAATTCATCTCACAGAGTTACAAGCTATGCCTCAAGAAGCAGTTTGCTAACAATCTTTTCGTGGAATCTGGAAAGTGATATTTGGTAGCCCATAGCGGCCCATGGTGAAAAAGGAAATGTCCTCACATAATAACTACAGAGAAACTTTCTGAGAGATTGCTTTCTGATGTGTGAGTTCATCACACACAGTTCCACCCTTCCCTTCTTGGAACAGTTTGCTAACACTGTTCTCGTCGATTCTGCAAAGGTATATTTGGGAGCTCATTGTGTTCTAGGGTGAAAAAGGAATTATCCTCACATAACAACTAAAGAGAAGCTTTCTGAGAAACTGCATTACCATGTGTGAATGCAACTCACAGAGTTACACGTTTCTCTTCAGTGATCAGTTTGTTAACACAGTTTTCTGGAAATCTGCAATTTGGTATTTCATAGCGCAATGAAGCTTACGGTGACAAAGGAATATCCACAGATGAAAACTAGAAAGAAGCTTTCTCAGAAACTTCTTGGTGATGTGTGAATTCATCTCACAGAGTTACACTTATGTTTCATTGCGCAGTCCATTAACACTGTCTTTGGGGAAGCTGAGAATGGCTTCCTTCGATCGCATTGAGGCCTACGCTGATAAAGGAAATTTCATCCGTTCAAAATGTGAAAGAAGCTTTCTGAGAAACTTCTTTCTGATCTGTGAATTCATCTCACAGAGTTCCAAGCTATGCCTCAAGAAGCAGTTTGCTAACACTCTTTTCGTGGAATCTGGAAAGGGATATTTGGTAGCCCCTAGGGGCCCATGGTGAAAAAGGAAATGTTCTCACATAATAACTACAGAGAAACTTACTGAGAGATTGCTTTCTGATGTGTGACTTCATCACACAGAGTTCCACCCTTCCATTCTTGGAACAGTTTGCTAACACTGTTCTCGTGGATTCTGCAAAGGTATACTTGGGAGCTCATTGAGGGCTAGGGTGCATAAGGAATTATCCTCCCCTAAGAACTAAAGAGAAGCTTTCTGAGAAACTGCATTGCCATGTGTGAATGCAACTCACAGAGTTACATGTTTCTCTTCAGTGATCAGTTTGTTAACACAGTTTTCTGGAAATCTGCAATTTGGTATTTCATAGCGCAATGAACCTTACGGTGACAAATGAAATATCCACCGATGAAAACTAGAAAGAAGCTTTCCTGGAAACTTCTTGGGGATGTGTGAATTCATCTCACAGAGTTACACTTATGTTTCGTGGAGCAGTCCATTAACACTGTCTTTGAGGAGGCTGAGAAGGGCTTCCTTGGATCTCATTGAGGCCTACGCTGATAAAGGAAATTTCATCCGTTCAAAACGTGAAAGAAGCTTTCTGAGAAACTTCTTTCTGATCTGTGAATTCATCTCACAGTGTTACAACCTATGCCTCAAGAAGCAGTTCGCTAACACTCTTTTCGTGGAATCTGGAAAGTGATATTTGGTAGCCCTTAGGGGCCCATGGTGAAAAAGGAAATGTCCTCACATAATAACTACAGAGAAACTTTCTGAGAGATTGCTTTCTGATGTGTGACTTCATCACACAGAGTTCCACCCTTCTCTTCTTGGAACAGTTTGCTAACACTGTTCTCTTGAATTCTGTAAAGGTATATTTGGGAGCTCATTGAGGGCTAGGGTGAAAAAGGAATTATCCTCACATAACAACTAAAGAGAAGCTTTCTGAGAAACTGCATTGCCATGTGTGAATGCAACTCACAGAGTTCAACGTTTCTCTTCAGTGATCAGTTTGTTAACACAGTTTTCTGGAAATCTGGAATTTGCTATTTCATAGCGCAATGAACCTTACAGTGACAAAGGAAATATCCACAGAAGAAAACTAGAAAGCTTTCTAAGAAACTTCTTGGTGATGTGTGAATTCATCTCAAAGAGATACACTTATGTTTCGTGGAGCAGTCCATTAACACTGTCTTTGAGGAAGCTGAGAAGTGCTTCCTTGGATCGCTTTGAGGCCTTCGCTGATAAAGGAAATTTCATCCATTCAAAACGTGAAAGAAGCTTTCTGAGAAACTTCTTTCTGATCTGTGAATTCATCTCACAGACTTACAACCTATGCCTCAAGAAGAAGTTTGCTAACACTCTTTTAGTGGAATCTGGAAAGTGATATTTGGTAGCCCATCGGGTCCTATGGTGAAAAAGGAAATGTCCTCACATAATAACTACAGAGAAACTTTCTGAGAGATTGCTTTCTGATGTGTGACTTCATCACACAGAGTTCCACGCTTCCCTTCTTGGAACAGTTTGCTAAAACTGTTCTCGTGAATTCTGCAAAGGTATATTTGGGAGCTCATTGAGGGCTAGGGTGAAAAAGGAATTATCCTCACATAATAACTAAAGAGAAGCTTTCTGAGAAACTGCATTGCCATGTGTGAATGCAACTCACAGAGTTACACGTTTCTCTTCAGTGATCAGTTTGTTAACACAGTTTTCTGGAAATCTGCAATTTGGTATTTCACAGCGCAATGAACCTTACGGTGACAAAGGAAATATCCACAGATGAAAACTAGAAAGAAGCTTTCTCAGAAACTTCTTGGTGATGTGTGAATTCATCTCACAGAGTTACACTTATGTTTCTTGGAACAGTCCATTAACACTGTCTTTGAGGAAGCTGAGAAGGGCTTCCTTGGATCGCATTGAGGCCTACACTGATAAAGGAAATTTCATCCGTTCAAAACGTGAAAGAAGCTTTCTGAGAAACTTCTTTCTGATCTGTGAATTCATCTCACAGAGTTACAACCTATGCCTGCAGAAGCACTTTGCTAACACTCTTTTCGTGGAACCTGTAAAGTGATATTTGTTAGCACTTAGGGGCCCATGGTTAAAAAGGAAATGTCCTCACATAATAACTACAGAGAAGCTTTCTGAGAGATTGCTTTCTGATGTGTGACTTCATCACACAGAGTTCCACCATTCCCTTCTTGGAACAGTTTTCTAACACTGTTCTCGTGGATTCTGCAAAGGTATATTTGGGAGCTCATTGAGGGCTAGGGTGAAAAAGGAATTATCCTCACATAACAACTAAAGAGAAGCTTTCTGAGAAACTGCATTGCCATGTGTGAATGCAACTCACAGAGTTACAGGTTTCTCTTCAGTGATCAGTTTGTTAACACAGTTTTCTGGAAATCTGAAATTTGGTATTTCATAGCGCAATGAACCTGACGATGACAAAGGAAATATCCACAGATGAAAACTAGAAAGAAGCTTTCTTAGAAACTTCTTGGTGATGTGTGAATTCATCTCACAGAGTTACACTTATGTTTCGTGGAGCAGTCCATTAACACTGTCTTTGAGGAAGCTGAGAAGGGCTTCCTTGGATCGCATTGAGGCCTACGCTGATAAAGGACATTTCATCCGTTCAAAACGTGAAAGAAGCTTTCTGAGAAACTTCTTTCTGATCTGTGAATTCATCTCACAGAATTACAACCTATGCCACAAGATGCAGTTTGCTAACACTCTTTTCGTGGAATCTGGAAAGTGATATTTGGTACCCATAGGGGCCCATGGTGAGAAAGGAAATGTCCTCAGATAATTACCAGAGGGAAGCGTTCTGAGAGATTGCTTTCTGATGTGTGACTTCATCTCACAGAGTTACGCCAGTGTTTTTTGGAACCTTTTCTTAGGACTGTTTCCGTGGATTCCGAGAAGTGATATTTCAGATGGCTTTGAAGAATAGAAGGAGAAAAGAAATATCCTCCAAGAAAAAGCGGAATCAAGCTTTCTGAGAAACTGCTTTGTGATATGTGAATTCATTTCACAGTGATATATCACCCTTTCTCGGGGGAGTTTCCTAGCACTCATTTTGAGGAATCTCAGATGTGATGTCTTGGATATCGTGGAAATGTCCTCACATAATAACTACAGAGAAACTTTCTGAGAGATTGCTTTCTGATGTGTGACTTCATCTCACAGAGTTACGCCAGTGTTTTCTGGAACCGTTTCTTAGGACTGTTTCCATGGATTCCGAGAAGTGATATTTCAGATGGCTTTGAAGAATAGAAGGAGAAAAGAAATATCCTCCAAGAAAAAGCGGAATCAATCTTTCTGAGAAACTGCTTTGTGATATGTGAATTCATTTCACAGTGTTATATCACCCTTTCTTGGGGGAGTTCCTAGCACTCATTTTGAGGAATCTCAGATGTGATGTCTTGGATATCGTGGAACCGCATGGTGAATAAGGAAGTATCCTCGGAGAAACCTGCAGAGAAGCCTTCTCAGAAACTTCTTTGTTGTGGGTGAATTCAGCCCACAGATGTCCATGATTGTTTTCACTGAGAAGCTTGTAAGCAGAGTTTTCGCAGAATCTGCAATAGTACACACGGTGGCGCTCCGAGACCACAAAAAACCTCGTCTTACTAAAGAAAGAAGCTTTCTGAGAAACCGCTTTGTGATGTGTGAATTCAACTCACTAAGTTACAGCTGTATTTCGTGGGGACGTGGCCTAGCCCTAATTGTGTGGAATCTGAGAACAGATATTCCGGAACCCTTTGAAAACAATGGGGCCAATGGAAATATCTTCCAATAAAAATGAGAAAGAAGCTTTCTGAGAAACTTCTTTGTGATCTGTGAATTCTTCTCACAGAGTTACAACTTAGGCCTCATGAAGCAGTTTGCTACCTCACTTTTCGTGGAATCTGCAAAGGGATATTTGGGAGTCCATTGGGTCCCATTGTGAAAGAGGAAATATCATCAGATAATAACTAGAGAAAAGCTTTCTGAGAGATTGCTTTCTGATGTGTGACTTCAGCACACAGAGTTCCACCCTTCCCTTCTTGGAACAGTTTGCTAACACTGTTGTCGTGGATACTGCAAACTGACATTTGGGAGCTCATTGAGGGCTATGGTGAACAAGGAAATATCTTCAGATAAACACTGGAAAGAAGCCCTCTGGGAAAATGCACTTCGATGCATCAATGCAACTCACAGAGCTACACGTTTCTCTTCAGTGATCAGTTTGCTAACATAGTTTTCTGGAAATCTACCTCGGGATATTTCTTAGTGCAAAGAAGCTAACGGTGTCAAAGGAAATATCCTCAAATGAAAACCAGAAAGAAGCGTTCTTAGAAACTTCTTGGTGATGTGTGAATTCATCTCACACAGTTACACTTATGTTCCGTGGAGCAGTCCATTAACACTGTCTTTGGGAAACCCGAGAAGTGCTTCCTTGGATCGCATTGCGGCCTACGCTGATAAAGGAAATTTCATCCGTTCAAACGTGAAAGAAGCTTTCTGAGAAAATTCTTTCTGATCTGTAAATTCATCTCACAGAGTTACAACCTATGCCTCAAGAAGTAGTTTGCTAACACTCTTTTCGTGGAATCTGGAAAGTGATATTTGGTAGCCCATCGGGTCCTATGGTGAACAAGGAAATGTCCTCACATAATAACTACAGAGAAACTTTCTGAGAGATTGCTTTCTGATGTGTGACTTCATCACACAGAGTTCCATCCGTCCCTTCTTGGAACAGTTTGCTAACACTGTTCTCGTGGATTCTGCAAAGGTATATTTGGGAGCCCATTGAGGGCTTGGGTGAAAAAGGAATTATCCTCACATAATAATTAAGAGAAGCTTTCTGAGAAACTGCATGGCCATGTGTGAATGCAACTCACAGAGTTACACGTTTCTCTTCAGTTATCAGTTTGTTAACACAGTTTTCTGGAAATCTGCAATTTGGTATTTCATAGTGCAATGAACCTTACGGTGACAAAGGAAATATCCACAGATGAAAACTAGAAAGAAGCTTTCTTAGAATCTTCTTGGTGAGATGTGAATTCATCTCACAGAGTTACACTTATGTATCGTGGAGCAGTCCACTAACACTGTCTTTCAGGAAGCTGAGAAGGACTTCCTTGGATCGCATTGCAGCCTACGCTGATAAAGGAAATTTCATCCGTTCAATACGTGAAAGAAGCTTTCTGAGAAACTTCTTTCTGATCTGTGAATTCATCTCACAGAGTTACAACCTATGACTCAAGAAGTAGTTTGCTAACACTCTTTTCGTGGAATCTGCAAAGTGATATTTGGTAGCCCTTCGGGTCCTATGGTGAAAAAGGAAATGTCCTCACATAATAACTAGAGAGAAACTTTCTGAGAGATTGCTTTCTGATGTGTGAATTCATCACACAGAGTTCCACCCTTCCCTTCTTGGAACACTTTGCTAACAGTGTTTTCGTGGATTCTGCAAACATATCTTTGGGAGCTCATTGAGGGCGAGGGTGAAAAAGGAATTATCCCCACAGAATAACTAAGGAGAAGCTTTCTGAGAAACTGCATTGCCATGTGTGAATGCAACTCACAGAGTTACACGTTTCTCTTCAGTGATCAGTTTGTTAATACAGTTTTCTGGAAATCTGCAATTTGGTATTTCATAGCGCAATGAACCTTTCGGTGACAAAGGAAATATCCACAGATGAAGCAGGAAGGAAGCTTTCTTAGAAACTTCTTGGTGAGATGTGAATTCATCTCACAGAGTTACACTTATGTGTCGTAGAGCAGTCCATTCACACTGTCTTTGAGGAAGCTGAGAAGGGCTTCCTTGGATCGCATTGAGGACTACGCTGATAAAGGAAATTTGAAGAGTTCAAAACGTGAAACAAGCTTTCAGAGAAACTTCTTTCTGATCAGTGAGTTCATCTCACAGACTTAAAACATAGACCTCAGGAAGAAGGTTGCTAACACTCTTTTCCTGGAAATTGCAAAGTCATATTTGGGAGCCCATAGGGGCCCATGGTGAAAAAGGAAATATACTCACATAATAACTAGAGAGAAGCTGTCTGAGAGATTGCTTTCTGATGTGTGACATCATCACACAGAGTTCCACCCACCCCTTCTTGGAACAGTTTGCTAACACTGTTGTCGTGGATTCTGCAAAGTGATATTTTTGAGCCCATAAGGGCCCTTGGTGAAAAAAGAAGTATCCTCACATAAGAACTAGAGAGAATCTATCTGAGAGATTGCTTTCTGATATGTGACTTCATCACACAGAGTTCCACCCTTCACTTCTTGGAACAGTTTGCTAACACTGTTGTCGTGGATTCTGCAACGTGATATTTGGGAGCTCATTGACGGCTTTGGTGAAAAAGGAAATATCCTCAGGTTAAAACTGGAAAGAAGCCTTCTGAGAAACTGCATTGCCATGTGTGAATGCAACTCACAGAGTTACACGTTTCTCTTCAGTGATCAGTTTGTTAACACAGTTTTAGGGAAATCTGAATTAGATACTTCATAGCGCAATGAAGTTTACGGTGATTGAGAATTATCCTCAGATGAAAAACAGAAAGAAGCTTTCTTAGAAACTTCTTGGTGATGTGTGAATTCATCTCACAGAGTTACACGTATGTTTCGTGGAGCAGTCCATTAACACTGTCTTTGGGGAACCTGAGAAGGGCTTCCTTGGATCGCATTGAGGCCTACGCTGATAAAGGAAATTTCATCAGTTCAAAACGTGAAAGAAGCTTTCTGAGAAACTTCTTTCTGATCAGTGAGTTCATCTCACAGACTTACAACATAGACCTCAGGAAGCAGTCTGCTAAAACTCTTTATGTGGAAACCTCAAAGTCATATTTGGGAGACCATAGGGGCCCATGGTGAAAAAGGAAATGTCCTCATGTAATAACTAGACAGAAGCTTTCTGAGAGATTGCTTTCCGATGTGCGATTTCATCACACAGATTTCCACCCTTCCCTTCTTGTAACAGTTTGCTAACACGGTTATCGTGGATTCTGCAAAGTCATATTTCGGACCTCTTTGAGGGCTATGGTGAAAAAGGAAATATCCTCAGATCAAAACTGGAAAAAAGCCTTCTGAGAAAGAGCATTGCCATGTGTGAATGTAACTCACAGAGTTACACGTTTCTCTTCAGTGATCAGTTTGTTAACACAGTATTCTGGAAATCTGCAATTGGTTATTTCATTGCACAATGAAGCTTACAGTGACACAGGAAATATCCTCAGATGAAAACTAGAAAGAAGCATTCTTAGAAACTTCTTGGTGATGTGTGAGTTCATCTCACAGAATTACACTTACGATTCGTGGAGCAGTCCACTAACACTGTCATTGAGGAAGCTGAGAAGGGCTTCTTTGGATCACGTTGAGGCCTACGCTGATAGAGGAAATTTCATCAGTTCAATACGTGAAACAAGCTTTCTGAGAAACTTCTTTCTGATCAGTGAGTTCGCCTCACAGACTTACAACATAGACCTCAGGAAGCAGTTGGCTAACACTCTTTTCGTAGATACTGCAAAGTCATATTTGGGAGCCCTTAGGGGCCCATGGTGAAAACGGAAATATCCTCATATGCTAACTGGAGAGAAGCTTTCTGAGAGATTGCTTTCTGATGTGTGACTTCACCACACAGAGTTCCATCCTTCCCTTCTTGGAACAGTTTGCTAACACTGTTGTCGCGGCTTTGCAAAGTGACATTTGGGAGCCCATAGTGGCCCATGGTGAAAAAAGAAATATCCCAATAAGAACTAGAGAGAACATTTCTGAGAGATTGCTTTCTGATATGTGACTTCATCACACAGAGTTCCACCCTTCCCTTCTTGGAAGAGTTTGCTAACACTGTTGTCGTGGATTCTGCAAAGTGATATTTGGGAGCCCATAGCGGCTCATGGTGAAAAAGGAAGTATCCTCACATAAGAACTAGAGACAAGCTTTCTGAGAGATTGCTTTCTAATATGTGACTTCATCACACAGAGTTCCACCCTTCCCTTCTTGGAACAGTTTGCTAACACTGTTGTCGTGGATTCTGCAAAGTGATATTTGGGAGCCCACTGGGGCCCACAGTGGAAAAGGAAGTATCCTCACATAAAAACTACAGAGAAGCGTTCTGAGACATTGCTTTCTGATGTGTGACTTCTTCACACAGATTTCCACCCTTCCCTTCTTGGAACAGTTTGCTAACACTGTTCTCGTGGATTCTGCAAAGGTATATTTGGGAGCTCATTGAGGGCTTGGGTGAAATAGGAATTATCCTCACATAATAACTAAAGAGAAGCTGTCTGAGTAACTGCACTGCCATGTGTGAATGCAACTAACAGAGTTACACGTTTCTCTTCAGTGATCAGTTGGTTAACATAGTTTTCTGGAAATCTGCAATTTGGTATTTCATAGCCCAATGAACCTTACAGTGACAAAGGAAATATCCACAGATGAAAACTAGAAAGAAGCTTTCTTAGAAACTTCTTGGTGATGTGTGAATTCATCTCACAGAGTCACACTTATATTTCGTGGAGCAGTCCATTAACACTGTCTTTGAGGAAGCTGAGAAGGGCTTCCTTGGATCGCATTGATGCCAAGGCTGATAAAGGAAATTTCATCCGTTCAAAACGTGAAACAAGCTTTCTGAGAAACTTCTTTCTGATCTGTGAGTTCATCTCACAGGCTTATAACTTAGACTTCAGGAAGCAGTTTGCTAACACTCTTTTCGTGGAATCTGGAAAGTGATATTTGGTAGCCCATAGGGGCCCATGGTGAAAAAGGAAATATCCTCACATAATAACTACAGAGAAACTTACTGAGAGCTTGCTTTCTGATGTTTGACTTCATCACACAGAGTTCCACCCTTCCCTTCTTGGAACAGTTTGCTAACACTGTTTTCATGGATTCTGCGAAGGTATATTTGGGAGCTCATTGAGGGCTACGGTGAAAAAGGAATTTTCCTCACATGATAACTAAAGAGAAGCTTTCTGAGAAACTGCATTGCCACGTGTGAATGCAACTCACAGAGTTACACGTTTCTCTTCAGTGATCAGTTTCTTAACACCGTTTTCTGGAAATCTGCAATTAGATACTTCATAGCGCAATGAAGCTTACGGTGACAAAGCAAATATCTTCAGATGAAAACTTGAAAGAGGCTTTCGTAGAAACTTCATGGTGATGTGTGAATTCATCTCACAGAGTTACACTTATGTTTCGTGGAGCAGTCCAAAAACACTGTCTTTGAGGAACCTGAGAAAGCTTCCTCTGATAGCATTGAGGCCTACGCTGATTAAGGAAGTTTCATCACTTCAAAACGTGAAAGAAATTTTCTGAGAAACTTCTTTCTGATCAGTGAGATCATCTCACAGACTTACAACTTAGACCTCAGGAGCAGTCTGCTAACACTCTTTTCGTGGAAACTGCAAAGTGATATTTGGTAGCCCATAGGGGCCCATGGTGAAAAAGGAAATATCCTCACGTAATAAGTACAGAGAAGCTTTCTGCGAGATTGCTTTCTGATGTGTGACTTCATCACACAGAGTTCCACCCATCCCTTCTTGGAACAGTTTGGTAACACTGTTGTCGTGGATTTTGCAAAGTGATATTTAGGAGCCCATAAGGACCCATGGTGAAAAAAGAAGTATCCTCACATAAGAACTAGAGAGAAGCTTTCTGAGAGATTGCTTTCTGATATGTGACTTCATCACACAGAGTTGCACCCTTACCTTCTTGGAACAGTTTGCTAACACTGTTGTCGTGTATTCTGCAAAGTGATATTTGGAGGCTCATTGAGGGCTATGGTGAAAAACGAAATATCCTCAGATTAAAACTGGAAAGAAGCCTTCTGAGAAACTGCATTGCCATGTGTGAATGCAACTCACACAGTTACACGTTTCTGTTCAGTGATCAGTTTGTTAACACAGTTTTCTGGAAATCTGCAATTAGATACTTCATAGTGCAGTGAAGCTTACGGTGACAAAGGAAATATCCTCAGATGAAAACTAGGAAGAAGCGTTCTTAGTAACTTCTTGGTGATGTGGAATATATCTCACAGAGTTACACTTATGTTTCTTGGAGCAGTAGATTAACACTGTCTTTGAGGAACATGAGAAGGGCTCCTTTGGATCGCATTGAGGCCGACGGTGATACAGGAAATTTCATCAGTTCACAACGTGAAGGACGCTTTCTGAGAAACTTCCTTGTGATCAGTGAGTTAATCTCAAACACTTGTATCATAGACCTTGGGAAGCAGTTTGCTAACACTCTTTCTGTGGAAACTGCAAAGTCATATTTGGGAGCCCATAGATGCCCATGGTGATATAGGAAATATCCTCACATAATAACTAGAGAGATCCTTTCTGAGAGATTGCTTTCTGATGTGTGACTTCAGCACACAGAGTTCCACCCTTCAATTCTTGGAATAGTTTTCTAACACTGTTGTCGTGGATCCTGCAACGTGATATTTGGGAGCCCATAGGTTCCCATGGTGATAAAAGAAGTATCCTCACATAAGAACCTGAGAGAAGCTTTCAGAGAGATAGCTTTCTGATATGTGACTTCATCACACAGAAATCCACCCTACCCTTCTTGGAACAGTTTGCTAACACTGTTGTCGTGGATTCTGCAAAGTGATATTTGGGAGCTCTTTGAGGGCTATGGTGAAAAAGGAAATATCCTCAGATTAAAACTGGAAAGAAGCCTTCTGAGAATCTGCATTGCCATGTGTGAATGCAACTCACAGAGTTACACGTTTCTCGTCGGTGATCAGTTTGTTAACACAGTGTTCTGGAAATCTGCAATTTGATACTGCTTATCGCAATTAAACGTACGGTGACAAAGGAAATATCCTCAGATGAAACCTAGAAAGAAGCTTTCTTAGAAAATTCTTGGTGATGTGTGAATTCATCTACCAGAGTTACACTTATGTTTTTGGAACAATCCATTAACACTGTCTTTGAGGAACCTGAGAAGGGCTTCTTTGGATCGCATTGAGGCCTATGCTGATAAAGGAAATTTCATCAGTTCACAACGTGAAAGAACCTTTCTGAGAAACTTATTTCTGATCAGTGAGTTCATCTCACAGGCTTAAAAGTAGACCTCAGGAAACAGTTTGCTAACACTCTTCTCGTGAAAACTGCAAAATGGTATTTGGGAGCCAATAGGGACCCATGGTGAAAAAGGAAATATCGTAACAGAATGAATAGAGAGAAGCTTTCTGAGAGATTGCTGTCTCATGTGTGACTTCATCACACCGGGTTCCAGTCTTCCCTTCTTGTTACAGTTTCCTAACACAGTTGTCGTGGATTCTGCAAAGTGACACTTGGGAGCTCATTGAGGGCTAAGGTGAAAAAGGAAATATCCTCAGATTAAAACTGGAAAGAAGACTTCTGCGAAACTGCGTTGGCATGTGTGAATGCAGCTCACAGAGTTTCACATTTCTCTTCAGTGATCAGGTAGTTAACACAGTTTTCTGCAAATCTGCAATTAGATACTTCAAAGCGCAATGAAGCTTACGGTGACAAAGGAAATATCCACAGATGAAAACTAGAAAGAAGCTTTCTTAGAAACTTCTTGGTGATGTGTGAATTCATCTCACAGAGTTACACTTATGTTTCGTGGAGCAGTCCATTAACACTGTCTTTGAGGAAGCTGAGAAGGGTTTCTTTGGATCGCATTGAGGCCTACGCTGATAAAGGAAATTTCATCACTTCAAAACGTGAAAGAAGCTTTAGAGAAACTTCTTTCTGATCAGTGAGTTCATCTCACTGACTTAAAACATAGAACTCAGGAAGAAGTTTGCTAACACCCGTTTCGTGGAAACTGCAAGTCATATTTGGGAGCCCATAGGGGCCCATGGTGAGAAAGGAAATATCCTCACATAATAACTAGAGAGAAGCTCTCTGAGAGATTGCTTTCTGATGTGTGACTTCTTCACACAGAGTTCCACCCTTCCCTTCTTGGAACAGTTTGCTAACACTGTTGTCGTGCATTTTGCAAACTGACATTTGGGATCCCATAGGGGCCTATGGTGAAAAAAGAAGTATCTTCACATAAGAACTAGATAGAAGCTTTCTGAGAGTTTGCTTTCTGATATGTGACTTCATCACACAGAGTTCCACCTTTCCCTTCTTGGGACAGTTTGCTAACACTGTTGTCGTGGATTCTGCAAAGTGATATTTGGGAGCTCATTGAGGGCTATGGTGAAAAAGGAAATATGCCCAGATTAAAATTGGAAAGAAGGCTTCTGAAAAACTGCATTGCCAAGTGTGAATGCATCTCACAGACTTGCACGTTTCTTTTCAATGATCAGTTTGTTAACACAGTTTTCTGGAAATCTGCAATTAGATACTTCATAGCGCAGTGAAGCTTACGGTGACAAAGGAAATATCCTCAGATGAAAAGTAGAAAGAAGCTTTCCTAGAAACTTCTTGGTGATATGTGCATTCATCTCACAGAGTTACACTTATGTTTCGTGGAGCAGTCCATTAACACTGTCTTTCAGGAATCTGAGAAGGGCTTCTTTGGATCGCATTGAGGCCTGCGCTGATAAAGGAAATTTCTTCAGTTCAAAACGTGAAAGAAACATTCTGAGAAACTACTTTTTGATCAGTGAGTTCATCTCACAGACTTACAACATAGAATTCAGGAAGCAGTTTGCTAACACTCTTTTCGTGGAAACTGCAAAGTCCTATTTGGGAGCCCATAGGGGCCCATGGTGAAAAAGGAAATATCCTCACATAATAACTAGAGAGAAACTTTCTGAGTGATTTCTTTCTTATGTGTGACTTCATCACAGAGAGTTCCACCCTTCCCTTCTTGGAACAGATTGCTAACTCTGTTGTCTTGGATTTTGCAAAGGTACATTTCGGAGCCTTTAGGGGCCCATAGTGAAAAAGGAAGTATCCTCACATGAGAACTAGAGAGAAGCTTTCTGAGAGATTGCTTCTTGATATGTGACTTCATCACACAGAGTTCCACACTTCCCTTCTTGGAACAGTTTGCTAACACTGTTGTCGTGGATTCTGCAAAGTTATATTTCGGAGCTCATTGAGGGCTATTGTGAAAAAGGAAATATGCTTAGATTAAAACTGGATAGATTCCTTCTGAGAAACTGCATTGCCATATGTGAATGCAACTCACAGAGTTACACATTTCTCTTCAGTGATCAGTTCGTTAACACAGTTTTCTGGAAATCTGCAATCAGATACTTCATAGTGCATTGGAGCTTTCGGTGACAAAGGAAATTTCCTCAGATGAAAAATAGAAAGAAACATTCTTAGAAATTTCTTGGTGACGTGTGACTTCTTCTCTCAGAGTTACCCTTATGTTTCGTGGAGCAGTCCATTAACACTGTCTTTGAGGAAACTGAGAAGGGCTTCTTTGGATCACATTGAGGCCTATGCTGATAAAGGAAATTTCATCTGTTAGAAACGTGAAAGAAACTTTCTGAGAAACTTCTTTCTGATCTGTGAATTCATCTCACAGAGTTACAACCTATGCCTCAAGAAGCAGTTTGCTAACACTCTTTTCGTGGAATCTGGAAAATGATATTTGGAAGCCCTTAGGGGTCCATGGTGAAAAAGGAAATATCCTCACATAACAACTAGAGAGAAGCTTTCTGAGAGATTGCTTTCTGATGTGTGACTTCATCACACAGAGTTCCATGTTTTCCTTCTTGGAACAGTTTGTTAACACTGTTGTCGTGTATTCTGCTAAGTGATATTTGGGATCCCGTAGTGGCCCATGGTGAAAATAGCAGTATCCTGACATAAGAACTAGATAGAAGCTTTCTGAGAGATTGCTTTCTGATTTTTGCATTCATCAAACAGAGTTCCACCCTTCCCTTCTTGGAACAGTTTCCTAACACTGTTGTCGTGGATTCTGCAAAGTGATATTTGGGATCCCATTGGTTCCCATGGTGAAAAAAGAAGTATCGTCACATAAGAACTAGAGAGAAGCTTTCTGAGAGATTGCTTTCTGATATGTGACTTCGTCAGACAGAGTCCCACCCTTCCCTTCTTAAACAGTTTGCTAAAACTGTTGTCGTGGATACTGCAAAGTGATATTTGGGAGCTCCTTGAGCGCTATGGTGAAAAAGGAAATATCCTCAGATTAAAACTGGAAAGAAGCCTTCTGAGAATCTGCATTTCTATGTATGAATGCAACTCACAGAGTTACACGTTTCTCTTCAGTGATCAGTTTGTTAACACAGTTTTCTGGAAATCTGCAATTAGATATTCATAGCTCAATGAAGCTTACGGTGACAAAGGAAATATCCTCAGATGAAAACTAGAAAGAAGCTTTCTTAGAAATTTCTTGGTGATGTGTGAATTCATCTCACAGAGTTGCACTTACTTTTCGTCGATCAGTCCATTAACAATGTCTTTGAGGAACCTGAGAACGGGTTCTTTGGATTGCATTGAGGCCTATGCTGATAAAGGAAATTTCATCAGTTCAAAACGTGAAAGAAAATTTCTGAGAAACTTCTTTCTGATCACTGAGTTCATCTCACGGAAATACAACATAGACCTCAGGAAGCAGTTTGCTAACAATCTTTTCGTGGAAACTGCAAAGTGATATTTGGGAGCCCATAGGGGCCCATGGTGAAAAAGGAAATATCCTCACATAATAACTAGACAGAAACTTTCTGAGAGATTGCTTTCTGAGATGTGACTTCATCACACAGAGTTCCACCCTTCCCTTCTTGGAAGAGTTTGCTAACACTGTTGTCGTGGACTCTGCAAAGTTACATTTTGGAGCCCATAGGTTCCCATGGCGAAAAAAGAAGTATCCTAACATAAGAACTAAAGAGAAACTTTCTGAGAAATTACTTTCTGATATGTGACTTCATCACACAGCGTTCCACCCTTCCTTTCGTGGAACAGTTAGCTAAAACTGTTGTCATGGATTCTGCAAAGTGATATTTGGGAGCTCTTTGAGGGCTATGGTGAAAAAGGAAATATCCTCAGATTAAAACTGGAAAGAAGACTTCTGAGAATCTGCATTTCTATGTATGAATGCAACTCACAGAGTTACACGTTTCTCTTCAGTGATCAGTTTGTTAACACAGTTATCTGGAAATTTGTAATTAGATACTTCATAGCGTAATGAAGCTTACGGTGACAAAGGAAATATCCTCAGATGAAAACTAAAAAAGAAGCATTCTTGGAAACTTCTTGGTGATGCGTGAATTCTTCTCACAAAATTACACTTATGTTTCGTGGAGCAGTCCATTAACACTGTCTTTGAGGAAGCTCAGAAGTGCTTCTTTGGATCGCATTGAAGCCTACACTGATAAAGGCAATTTCATCAGTTCAAAAGGTGAAAGAAGCTTTCTGAGAAACTTCTTTCTGATCTGTGAATTCATCACACAGAGATACAACGTATGCCTCAAGAAGCAGTTTGCTAACACTCTTTTCGTGGAATCTGGAAAGTGATATTTGGGAGCCCATAGGGGCCCATGGTGAAAAAGGAAATGTCCTAACACAATAACTACAGAGAAACTTTCTGAGAGATTGCTTTCTGATGTGTGACTTCATCACGCAGAGTTCCACCCTTCCCTTCTTGGAACAGTTTGCTAACCGTGTTGTGGATTCTGCAAAGGTATGTTTGGGATCTCATTCAGGGCGAGGGTAAAAAAGGAATTATCCTCACATAATAACTAAAGAGAAGATTTCTGAGAAACTGCATTGCAATGTGTGAATGCAACTCACAGAGCTACAGGTTTCTCTTCAGTGATCAGTTTGTTAACACAGTTTTCTGGAAATCTGCAATTTGGTAATTCATTGCGCAATGAACCTTACGGTGAAAAAGGAAATATCCACAGATGAAAACTGGAAAGAAGCTTTCTTGCAAACTTCTTGGTGATGTGTGAATTCATCTCACAGAGTTACACATATTTTTCGTGGAGCAGTCCATTAACCATATCTTTGAGGAAGCTGAGAAGGGCTTCCTTGGATCGCATTGATGCCTACGTTGATAAAGGAAATTTCATCCGTTCAACACGTGAAAGAAGCTTCCTGAGAAACTTCTTTCTTATCTGTTAATTCATCTCACAGAGTTACAACATATGCCTCAAGAAGCAGTTTGCTAACACTCTTTTTATGGAATCTGGAAAGTGATATTTGGTTGCCCATAGGGTCCCATGGTGAAAAAGGAAATGTCCTCACATAATAACTGCAGAGAAACTTTCTGAGAGATTGCTTTCTGATGTGTGACTTCATCACACAGAGTTCCACCCTTCCCTTCTTGGAACAGTTTGCTAACACTGTTCTCGTGGATTCTGTAATAGGTATATTTGGAGCTCATTGAGGGCTAGGGTGAAAATGGAATTATCCTCACATAATAACTAAAGAGAAGCTTTCTGAGAAACTGCATTGCAATGTGTGAATGCAACTCACAGAGCTACAGGTTTCTCTTCAGTGATCAGTTTGTTAACACAGTTTTCTGGAAATCTGCAATTTGGTATTTCATAGCGCAATGAACCTTACCTTGACAAAGGAAATATCCACAGATGAAAACTAGAAAGAAGCTTTCTTAGAAACTTCTTGGTGATGTGTGAATTCATCTCACAGAGTTACACTTATGTTTCGTGGAGTAGTCCATTAACACTGTCTTTCAGGAAGCTGAGAAGGGCTTCCATCGATCGCATTGAGGCCTACGCTGATAAAGGAAATTTCATCCATTGAAAACGTGAAAGAAGCTTTCGGAGAAACTTCTTTCTTATCTGTGAATTCATCTCACAGAGTTACAACCTATGCCTCAAGAAGCAGTTTGCTAACTCTCTTTCCGTGGAGTCTGCCAAGTGATATATGGTAGCCCATAGGGGCCCATGGTGGAAAAGGAAATGACTTCACATAATAACTACAGAGAAACTTTCTGACAGATTGCGTATGATGTGTGACTTCATCAAACAGAGTTCCACCCTTCCCTTTTTGGAACAGTTTTCTAACACTCTTCTCGTGGATTCTGCAAAGGTATATTTGGGAGTTCATTGAGGGCAAGGGTGAAAAAGGAATTATCCTCACATAACAACTAAAGACAAGCTTTCTGAGAAACTGCATTGCCATGTGTGAATGCAACTCAAAGAGTTACAAGTTTCTCTTCAGTGATCAGTTTGTTAACACAGTTTTCTGGAAATCTGCAATTTGGTATTTCATAGCGCATTGAACGTTAGGTTGACAAAGGAAATATCCACAGATGAAAAGTAGAAAGAAGCTTTCTGAGACACCTCTTGTTGATATGTGAATTCATCTCACAGAGTTACACTTATGTTTCGTGGAGCATTCCTTTAACACTCTCTTTGAGGAAGCTGAGAAGGGCTTACTTGGATCGCATTGAGGCCTACGCTAATAAGGGAAATTTCATCCCTTCAAAACGTGAAAGAGGCTTTCTGAGAAACTTCTTTCTGATCTGTGAATTCATCTCACAGAGTTACAACCTATGCCTCAAGAAGCAGTTTGCTAACACTCCTTTCGTGGAATCTGGAAAGTGATATTTGGTAGCCCCTAGGGGCCCATGGTGAAAAAGGAAATGTTCTCACATAATAACTACAGAGAGACTTACTGAGAGATTGCTTTCTGACGTGTAACTTCATCACACAGAGTTCCACCCTTCCCTTCTTGGAACAGTTTGCTAACACTGTTGTCGTGGATTATGCAAAGGTATACTTGGGAGCTCATTGAGGGCTAGGGTGAAAAAGGAATTATCCTCACGTAATAACTAAAGAGAAGCTTTCTGAGAAACTGCATTGGCATGTGTGAATGCAACTCACAGAGTTACACGTTTCTCTTCAGTGATCAGTTTTTTAACACAGATTTCTGGAAATCTGCAATTTGGTATTTCATAGCGGAATGAACCTTACAGTGACAAAGGAAATTTCCACAGATGAAAACTAGAAAGAAGCTTTCTTAGAAATTTCTTGGTGATGTGTGAATTCATCTCACTGAGTTACAGTATGTTTCGTGGAGCAGTCCATTAACACTGTCTTTGAGGAAGCTGAGAAGGGCTTCCTTGGATCGCATTGAGGCCTACGCTGATAAAGGAAATTTTATCCGTTCAAAACATGAAATGCTTTCTGAGAAACTTCTTTCTGATCTGTGAATTCCTCTCACAGAGTTACAAACTATGCCTCAAGAAGCAGTTTGCTAACACTCTTTTCGTGGAATCTGGAAAGGGGTATTTGGTAGCGCATAGGGGCCCATGGTGAAAAAGGAAATGTCCTCACATTATAACTACAGAGAAACTCTCTGAGAGATTGCTTTCTGATGAGTGACTTCATCACACAGAGTTCCACCCTTCCCTTCGTGGAACAGTTTGCTAACACTGTTCTCGTGGATTCTGCAAAGGTATATTTGGGAGCTCATTGAGGGCTAGGGTGAAAAAGGAATTATCCTCACATAATAACTAAAGAGAAGCTTTCTGAGAAACTGCATTGCCATGTGTGAATGCAACTCACAGAGTTACACGTTTCTCTTCAGTGATCAGTTTTTTAACACAGATTTCTGGAAATCTGCAATTTGGTATTTCATAGCGGAATGAACCTTACGGTGACAAAGGAAATATCCACAGATGAAAACTAGAAAGAAGCTTTCTTAGAAACTTCTTGGTGTTGTGTGAGTTCATCTCACAGAGTTACACTTATGTTTCGTGGAGCAGTCAATTAACACTGTCTTTGAGGAAGATGAGAAGGGCTTCCTTGGATCGCATTGAGGCCTATGCTGATAAAGGAAATTTTATCCGTTCAAAACGTGAAATGCTTTCTGAGAAACTTCTTTCTGATCTGTGAATTCATCTCACAGAGTTACAACTTATGCCTCAAGAAGAAGTTTGCTAACACTCTTTTCGTGGAATCTGGAAAGTGATATTTGGTAGATCATAGGGGCCCATGGTGAAAAAGGAAATGTCCTCACATAATAACTACAGAGAAACTTTCTGAGAGATTGCTTCCGGATGTGTGACTTCATCACACAGAGTTCCACTCTTCCCTTCTTGGAACAGTTTCCTAACACTGTTCTCGTGGATTCTGCAAAGGTATTTTTGGGAGCTCATTGAGGGCTAGGGTGAAAAAGGAATTATCCTCACGTAATAACTAAAGAGAAGCTTTCTGAGAAACTGCATTGCCCTGTGTGAATGCAACTCACAGAGTTACATGTTTCTCTTAGTGATCAGTTTGTTAACACAGTTTTCTGGAAATCTGCAATTTGGTATTTCATAGCGCAATGAACCTTACCTTGAAAAAGGAAAAATCCACAGATTAAAACTAGAAAGAAGCTTTCCTAGAAACTTCTTGGTGATGTGTGAATTCATCTCACAGAGTTACACTGATGTTTCGTGGAGCAGTCCATTAACACTGTCTTTGAGGAAGCTGAGAAGGGCTTCCTTGGATCGCATTGAGGCCTACGCTGATAAAGGAAATTTCATCCGTTCAAAACGTGAAAGAAGCTTTCTGAGAAACTTCTTTCTGATCTGTGAATTCATCTCACAGAGTTACAACCTATGCCTCAAGAAGCAGTTTGCTAACACTCTTTTCGTGGAATCTGGAAAGTGATATTTGGTAGCCCATAGGGGCCCATGGTGAAAAAGGAAATGTTCTCACATAATAACTGCAGAGAAACTTTCTGAGAGATTGCTTTCTGATGTGTGACTTCCTCACACACAGTTCCACCCTTCCCTTCTTGGAACAGTTTGGTAACACTGTTCTTGTGGATTCTGCAAAGGTATATTTCGGAGCTCTTTGAGGGCTAGGGTGAAAAAGGAATTATCCTCACATCGTAACTAAAGAGAAGATTTCTGAGAAACTGCATTGCCATGTGTGAATGCAACTCACAGAGTTACACGTTTCTCTTCAGTGATCAGTTTGTTAACACAGTTTTCTGGAAATCTGCTATTTGGTATTTCATAGCACAATGAACCTTACGGTGACAAAGGAAATATCCACAGATGAAATCTAGAAAGAAGATTTCTTAGAAACTTCTTTTTGATGTGTGAATTCATCTCACAGAGTTACACTTATGTTTCGTGGAGTAGTACATTAACACTGTCTTTGAGGTAGCTGAGAAGGGCTGCTTGGATCACATTGAGGCCTACGCTGATGAAGGAAATATTATCCATTCAAAACGTGAAAGAAGCTTTCTGAGAAACTTCTTTCTGATCTGTGAATTCATCTCACAGAGTTACAACTTATGCCTCAAGAAGCAGTTTGCTAACACTCTTTTCGTGGAATGTGGAAAGTGATATTTGGTAGCCCGTAGGGGCCCATGGTGAAAAAGGAAATGTCCTCACATAATAACTACAGAGAAACTTTCTGAGAGATTGCTTTCTGATGTGTGACTTCGTCACACAGCGTTCCACTCTTCCCATCTTGGAACAGTTTGCTAACACTTTTGTCGTGGATTATGCAAAGGTATATTTGGGAGGTCATTGAGGGCTAGGGTGAAAAAGGAATTATCCTCACATAAAAACTAAAGAGAAGCTTTCTGAGAAACTGCATTGCCATGTGTGAATGCAACTCACAGAGTTTCACGTTTCCCTTCAGTGATCAGTTTGTTAGCACACTTTTCTGGAAATCTGCAATTTGGTATTTCATAGCGGAATGAAACTTACGGTGACAAAGGAAATTTCCACAGATGAGAACTAGAAAGAAGCTTTCGTAGAATCTTCTTGGTGATGTGTGAATTCATCTCACAGAGTTACACTTATGTTTCGTGGAGCAGTCTATTAACACTGTCATTGAGCCAGTGAGAACGGCTTCCTTGGTTCGCATTGAGGGCTACGCTGATAAAGGAAATTTCATCCGTTCAAAACGTGAAAGAAGCTTTCTGAGAAACTTCTTTCTGATCTGTGAATTCATCACACAGAGTTACAACCTATGCCTCAAGAAGCAGTTTGATAACACTCTTTTTGGGGAATCTGGAAAGTGATATTTGGTAGCCCCTAGGGGCCCATGGTGAAAAAGGAAATGTCCTCACATAATACCTACAGAGAAACTTTCTGAGAGATTGGTTTCTGATGTGTGACTTCATCTCACAGAGTTCCACCCTTCCCTTCTGGAACAGTTTGCTAACACTGTTCTCGTCTATTCTGCAAAGGTATACTTGGGAGCTCATTGAGGGCTAGGGTGAAAAAGGAATTATCCTCACATAATAACTAAAGTGAAGCTTTCTGAGAAACTGCTTTGCCATGTGTGAATGCAACTCACAGAATTACACGTTTCTCTTCAGTGATCAGTTTGTTAACACAGTTTTCTGGAAATCTGCAATTTGGTATTTCATAGCGCAATGAACCTTACGGTGACAAAGGAAATATCCACAGATGAAAACTAGAAAGAAGCTTTCTTAGAAACTTCTTGGTGATGTGTGAATTCATCTCACAGAGTTACACTGATGTTTCGTGGAGCAGTCCATGAACACTGTCTTTGAGGAAGCTCAGAAGGGTTTCCTTGGATCGCATTGAGTCCTACGCTGATCAAGGAAATTTCATCCGTTCAAAACGTGAAAGAAGCTTTCTGAGAAACTTCTTTCTGATCTGTGAATTCATCTCACAGAGTTACAACCTATGCCTCAAGAAGCAGTTTGCTAACACTCTTTTCGTGGAACCTAAAGTGATATTTGGTAGCCCATAGGGGCCCATGGTGAAAAAGGAAATGTCCTCACATAATAACTACAGAGAAACTTTCTGAGAGATTGCTTTCTGATGTGTGACTTCATCACACAGAATTCAACCCATCCCTTCTTGGGACAGTTTGCTAACACTGTTCTCGTGGATTCTGCAAAGATATGTTTGGGAGCTCAATGAGGGCTAGGGTGAAAAAGGAATTATCCTCACATAATAACTAAAGAGAAGCTTTCTGAGAAACTGCATTGCCATGGTTGAATGCAACTCAAAGAGTTACTCGTTTCTCTTCAGTGATCAGTTTGTTAACACAGTTTTCTGGAAATCTGCATTTTGGTGTTCCATAGCGGAATGAAGCTTACGGTGACAAAGGAAATATCCACAGATGAAAACTAGAAAGAAGCTTTCTTCGAAACTTCTTGGTGATGTGTGAATTCATCTCACCGAGTTGCACTTATGTTTCATGGAGCAGTCCATTAACACTGTCTTTGAGGAAGCTGAGAAGGGCTCCTTGGATCGCTTTGAGGCCTACGCTGATGAAGGAAATTTCATCCGTTCAAAACGTGAAAGAAGTTTTCTGAGAAACTTCTTTCTGATCTGTGAATTCATCTCACAGAGTTACAACCTATGCCTCAAGAAGCAGTTTGCTAACACTCTTTTCGTGGAATCTGGAAAGTGATATTTGGTAGCCCATAGGGGCCCATGGAGAAAAAGGAAATGTCCTCACATAATAACTACAGAGAAACTTTCTGAGAGATTGCTTTCTGATGTGTGACTTCATCACACAGCGTTCCACCCTTCCCTTCTTGGAACAGTTTGCTAACACTTTTGTCGTGGATTCTGCAATGGTATATTTGGGAGCTCATTGAGCGCTAGGGTGAAAAAGGAATTATCCTCACATAAAAACTAAAGAGAAGCTTTCCGAAAAACTGCATTGCCATGTGTGAATGCAATCCACAGAGTTACACGTTTCTCTTCAGTGATCAGTTTGTTAACACAGTTCTCTGGAAGTCTTCAATTTGGTATTTCGTAGCGCAAAGAACCTTACGGTGACAAAGGAAAAATCCACGGATGAAAACTAGAAAGAAGCTTTCTTAGAATCTTCTTGGTGATGTGTGAATTCATCTCACAGAGTTACACTTATGTTTCGTGGAGCAGTAGATTAACTGTCTTTTAGGAAGCTGAGAAGGGCTTCCTTGGATCGCATTGAGGCCTACGCTGATAAAGGAAATTTCATCCGTTCAAAACGTGAAGGAAGCTTTTGAGAAACTTCTTTCTGATCTGTGAATTCATCTCACAGTGTTGCAACCTATGCCTCAAGAAGCAGTTTGCTAACACTCTTTTCGGGGAATCTGGAAAGTGATATTTGGTAGCCCATAGGGGACCATGGTGAAAAAGGAAATGTCCTCACATAATAACTACAGAGAAACTTTCTGAGAGATTGCTTTCTGATGTGTGACTTCATCACACAGAGTTGCACCCTTCCCTTCTTGGAACAGTTTGCTAACACTGTTGTCGTGGATTCTGCAAAGGTATACTTGGGAGCTAATTGAGGGCTAGGGTGAAAAAGGAATTATCCTCACATAATAACTAAAGAGAAGCTTTCTGAGAAACTGCATTGCCATGTGTGAATGCAACTCACAGAGTTACACGTTTCTCTTCAGTGATCAGTTTGTTAACACAGTTTTCTGGAAATCTACAATTTGGTATTTCATAGCGCAATGAACCTTACGGTGACAAATGAAATATCCACAGATGAAAACTAGAAAGTAGCTTTCATAGAAACTTCTTGGTGATGTGTGAATTCATCTCACAGAGTTACACTGATGTTTGGTGGAGCAGTCCATTAACACTGTCTTTGAGGAAGCTGAGAAGGGTTTCCTTGGATCGCATTGAGGCCTACGCTGATAAAGGAAATTTCATCCGTTCAAAACGTGAAAGAAGCTCTCTGAGAAACTTCTTTCTGATCTGTGAATTCATCTCACAGATTTTTAAACTATGCCTCAAGGAGCAGTTTGCTAACTCTCTTTTCGTGGAATCTGGAAAGTGATGTTTGGTAGCCCACAGGGGCTCATGGTGAAAAAGGAAATGTCCTCACATAGTAACTACAGAGAAACTTTCTGAGAGATTGCTTTCGGATGTGTTACTTCATCACACAGAGTTCCACCCTTCCCTTCTTGGAACAGTTTTTTTACACAGTTCTCGTGGATTCTGCAAATATATATTTGGGAGCTCATTGAGGGCTAGGGTGAAAGAGGAATTATCCTCACATAATAACTAAAGGGAAGCTTTCTGAGAAACTGCATTGCCATGTGTGAATGCAACTCACAGAGTTACACGTTTCTCTTCAGTGATCAGTTTTTTAACACAGTTTTCTGGAAATCTCCATTTTGGTGTTTCATAGGGAATGAAGCTTACGGTGACAAAGGAAATATCCACAGATGAAAACTAGAAAGAAGCTTTCCTAGAAACTTCTTGGTGATGTGTGAATTCATATCAGAGCGTTACACTTATGTTTCGTGGAGCAGTCCATCAACACTGTCTTTGAGGAAGCTGAGAAGGGCTTCCTTGGATCGCATTGAGGCCTACGCTGATAAAGGAAATTTCATCCGTTCAAAACTTGAAAGAATCTTTCCGAGAAACTTCTTTCTAATCTGTGAATTCATCTCACAGAGTTACAACCTATGCCTCAACAAGCAGTTTGCTAACACTCTTTTCGTGGAATCTGGAAAGTGATATTTGGTAGCAGATAGGGGCCCATGGTGAAAAAGGAAATGTCCTCACATAATAACTACAGAGAAACTTTCTGAGAGATTGCTTTCAGATGTGTGACTTCATCACACTGAGTTCCACCCTTCCCTTTTTGGAACAGTTTACTAACACTGTTCTCGTGGATTCTTCAAAGGTATATTTGGGAGCTCAATGAGGGCTAGGGTGAAAAAGGAATTATCCTCACATAATAACTAAAGAGAAGCTTTCTGAGAAACTGCATTGCCATGGTTGAATGCAACTCAAAGAGTTACTCGTTTCTCTTCAGTGATCAGTTTGTTAACACAGTTTTCTGGAAATCTGCAATTTGGTATTTCATAGAGGAATGAACCTTACGGTGACAAAGGAAATATCCACAGATGAAAACTAGAAAGAAGCTTTCATAGAAACTTCTTGGTGATGTGTGAATTCATCTCACAGAGTTACACTTATGTTTCGTGGAGCAGTCCATTAACACTGTCTTTGAGGAAGCTGAGAAGGGCTCCTTGGATCGCTTTGAGGCCTACGGTGATGAAGGAAATTTCATCCGTTCAAAACGGGAAAGAAGCTTTCTGAGAAACTTCTTTCTGATCTGTGAATTCATCTCACAGAGTTACAACCTATGCCTCAAGAAGCAGTTTGCTAACACTCTTTCCGTGGAATCTGGAAAGTGATATTTGGTAGCCCATAGGGGCCCATGGAGAAAAAGGAAATGTCCTCATATAATAACTACAGAGAAACTTTCTGAGAGATTGCTTTCTGATGTGTGACTTCATCACACAGCGTTCCACCCTTCCCTTCTTGGAACAGTTTGCTAACACTTTTGTCGTGGATTCTGCAAAGGTATATTTGGGAGCTCCTTGAGGGCAAGGGTGAAAAAGGAGTTATCCTCACATAAAAACTAAAGAGAAGCTTTCTGAAAAACTGCATTGCCATGTGTGAATGCAACTCACAGAGTTACACGTTTCGCTTCAGTGATCAGTTTGTTGGCACAGTTTTCTGGAAATCTGCACTTTGGTATTTCGTAGCGGAATGAACCTTACGGTGACAAAGGAAATATCCACAGATGAAAACTGGAAAGAAGCTTTCTTAGAAACTTCTTGGTGATGTGTGAATATATCTCACAGAGTTACACTTATGTTTCGTGGAGTACTCCATTAACACTGTCTTTGAGGAAGCTGAGAAGGGCTTCCTGGATCGCATTGAGGCCTACGCTGATAAAGGAAATTTCATCCGTTCAAAACTTGAAAGAAGCTCTCTGAGAAACTTCTTTCTGATCTGTGAATTCATCTCACAGTGTTACAACCTATGCCTCAAGAATCAGTTTGCTAACACTCTTTTCGTGGAATCTGGAAAGTGATATTTGGTAGCCCATAGGGGCCCATGGTGAAAAAGGAAATGTCCTCACATAAAAACTACAGAGAAACTTTCTGAGAGATTGCTTTCTGATGTGTGACTTCATCACACAGCGTTCCACCCTTCCCTTCTTGGAACATTTTGCTAAAACTGTTCTTGTGGATTCTGCAAATGTATATGTGGGAGCTCATTGAGGGCTAGGGTGAAAAAGGAATTATCCTCACATAATAACTGAAGAGAAGCTTTCTGAGAAACCGCATTGTCATGTGTGAATGCAACTTACAGAGTTACAGGTTTCTCTTCAGTGATCAGTTTGTTAACACAGTTTTCTGGAAATCTGCAATTTGGTATTTCATAGCGCAATGAACCTTACGGTGACAAAGGAAATATCCACAGATGAAAACTGGAAAGAAGCTTTCTTAGAAACTTCTTGGTGATATGTGAATTTATCTCACAGAGTTACACTTATGTTTCGTTGAGCAGTCCATTAACACTGTCTTTGAGGATGCTGAGAAGGGTTTCCTTGGATCGAATTGAGGTCTACGCTGATAAAGGAAATTTCATCCGTTCAAAACGTGAAAGAAGCTTTCTGAGATACTTCTTTCTGATCTGTGAATTCATCTCACAGAGTAACAACCTATGACTCAAGAAGCAGTTTGATAAGACTCTTTTCGTGGAATCTGGAAAGTGATATTTGGTAGTCCTTAGGGGCCCATGGTGAAAAACGAAATGACTTCACATAATAACTACAAAGAAACGTTCTGAGAGATTGCTTTCGATGTGTGACTTCATCAGACAGAGTTCCGCCCTTCCCGACTTGGAACAGTTTGCTAACACTCTTCTCGTGGATTCTGCAAAGGTATATTTGGGAGCTCATTGAGGGCTAGGGTGAAAAAGGAATTATCCTCACATAATAACTAAAGAGAAGCTTTCTGAGAAACTGCATTGCCATGTGTGAATGAAACTCACACAGTTCCACGTTTGTCTTCAGTGATCAGTTTGTTAACACCGATTTCTGGAAATCTGCAATTTGGTATTTCATAGCGCAATGAACCTTACGGTGACAAAGGAAATATCCACAGATGAAAACTAGAAAGAGGCTTTCTTCGAAACTTCTTGGTGATGTGTGAATTCATCTCACAGAGTTACATTTATGTTTCGTGGAGCAGTCCAAGAACACTGTCTTTGAGGAAGCTGCGAAGGGCTTCCTTGGATCGTATTGAGGCCTTCGCTGATAAAGGAAATTTCATCCGTTCAAAACGTGAAAGAAGCTTTCTGAGAAACTTTTTTCTGATCTGTGAATTCATCTCACAGAGTTACAACCTATGCCTCAAGAAGCAGTTTGCTAACACTCTTTTCGTGGAATCTGCAAAGTGCTATTTGGTAGCAAATAGGGGCCCATGGTGAAAAAGGAAATGACCTCACATAATAACTACAGAGAAACTTTCTGAGAGATTGCTTTCTGATGTGTGACTTCATCACACAGAGTTCCACCCTTCCCTTCTTGGAACAGTTTGCTTACCCTGTTCTCGTGGATTCTGCAATGGTATATTTGGGAGCTCATTGAGGGCTAGGGTGAAAAAGGAATTATCCTCACATAATAACTAAAGAGAAGCGTTCTGAGAAACTGCATTGCCATGTGTGAATGCAACTCACAGAGTTACACGTTTCTCTTCAGTGATCAGTTTGTTAACACAGTTTTCTGGAAATCTGCATTTTGGTATCTCACAGCGCAATGAACCTTACGGTGACAAAGGAAATATCCACAGATGAAAACTAGAAAGAAGCTTTCTTAGAAACTTCTTGGTGATGTGTGAATTCATCTCACAGAGTTACACTTATGTTTCGTGGAGCAGTCCATTAACACTGTCTTTGAGGAAGCTGAGAAGGGCTTCCTTGGATCGCATTGAGGCCTAAGCTGATAAAGGAAATTTCATCCGTTCAAAACGTGAAAGAAGCTTTCTGAGAAACTTCTTTCTGATCTGTGAATTCATCTCACAGAGTTACAACCTATGCCTCAAGAAGCAGTTTGCTAACACTCTTTTCGTGGAATCTGGAAAGTGATATTTGGTAGCCCATAGGGGCCCATGGTGAAAAAGGAAATGTCCTCACATAATAACTACAGAGAAACTTTCTGAGAGATTGCTTTCTGATGTGTGACTTCATCACACAGAGTTCCACCCTTCCCTTCTTGGAACAGTTTGCTAACACTGTTCTCGTGGATTCTGCAAAGGTATATTTGGGAGCTCATTGAGGGCTAGGGTGAAAAAGGAATTATCCTCACATAATAACTAAAGAGAAGCTTTCTGAGAAACTGCATTGCCATGTGTGAATGCAACTCACAGAGTTACACGTTTCTCTTCAGTGATCAGTTTGTTAACACAGTTTTCTGGAAATCTGCAATTTGGTATTTCATAGCGCAATGAACCTTACGGTGACAAAGGAAATATCCACAGATGAAAACTAGAAAGAAGCTTTCTTAGAAACTTCTTGGTGATGTGTGAATTCATCTCACAGAGTTACACTTATGTTTCGTGGAGCAGTCCATTAACACTGTCTTTGAGGAAGCTGAGAAGGGCTTCCTTGGATCGCATTGAGGCCTACGCTGATAAAGGAAATTTCATCCGTTCAAAACGTGAAAGAAGCTTTCTGAGAAACTTCTTTCTGATCTGTGAATTCATCTCACAGAGTTACAACCTATGCCTCAAGAAGCAGTTTGCTAACACTCTTTTCGTGGAATCTGGAAAGTGATATTTGGTAGCCCATAGGGGCCCATTGGTGAAAAAGGAAATGTCCTCACATAATAACTACAGAGAAACTTTCTGAGAGATTGCTTTCTGATGTGTGACTTCATCACACAGAGTTCCACCCTTCCCTTCTTGGAACAGTTTGCTAACACTGTTCTCGTGGATTCTGCAAAGGTATATTTGGGAGCTCATTGAGGGCTAGGGTGAAAAAGGAATTATCCTCACATAATAACTAAAGAGAAGCTTTCTGAGAAACTGCATTGCCATGTGTGAATGCAACTCACAGAGTTACACGTTTCTCTTCAGTGATCAGTTTGTTAACACAGTTTTCTGGAAATCTGCAATTTGGTATTTCATAGCGCAATGAACCTTACGGTGACAAAGGAAATATCCACAGATGAAAACTAGAAAGAAGCTTTCTTAGAAACTTCTTGGTGATGTGTGAATTCATCTCACAGAGTTACACTTATGTTTCGTGGAGCAGTCCATTAACACTGTCTTTGAGGAAGCTGAGAAGGGCTTCCTTGGATCGCATTGAGGCCTACGCTGATAAAGGAAATTTCATCCGTTCAAACGTGAAAGAAGCTTTCTGAGAAACTTCTTTCTGATCTGTGAATTCATCTCACAGAGTTACAACCTATGCCTCAAGAAGCAGTTTGCTAACACTCTTTTCGTGGAATCTGAAAGTGATATTGGTAGCCCATAGGGGCCCATGGTGAAAAGGAAATGTCCTCACATAATAACTACAGAGAAACTTTCTGAGAGATTGCTTTCTGATGTGTGACTTCATCACACAGAGTTCCACCCTTCCCTTCTTGGAACAGTTTGCTAACACTGTTCTCGTGGATTCTGCAAAGGTATATTTGGGAGCTCATTGAGGGCTAGGGTGAAAAAGGAATTATCCTCACATAATAACTAAAGAGAAGCTTTCTGAGAAACTGCATTGCCATGTGTGAATGCAACTCACAGAGTTACACGTTTCTCTTCAGTGATCAGTTTGTTAACACAGTTTTCTGGAAATCTGCAATTTGGTATTTCATAGCGCAATGAACCTTACGGTGACAAAGGAAATATCCACAGATGAAAACTAGAAAGAAGCTTTCTTAGAAACTTCTTGGTGATGTGTGAATTCATCTCACAGAGTTACACTTATGTTTCGTGGAGCAGTCCATTAACACTGTCTTTGAGGAAGCTGAGAAGGGCTTCCTTGGATCGCATTGAGGCCTACGCTGATAAAGGAAATTTCATCCGTTCAAAACGTGAAAGAAGCTTTCTGAGAAACTTCTTTCTGATCTGTGAATTCATCTCACAGAGTTACAACCTATGCCTCAAGAAGCAGTTTGCTAACACTCTTTTCGTGGAATCTGGAAAGTGATATTTGGTAGCCCATAGGGGCCCATGGTGAAAAAGGAAATGATCCTCACATAATAACTACAGAGAAACTTTCTGAGAGATTGCTTTCTGATGTGTGACTTCATCACACAGAGTTCCACCCTTCCCTTCTTGGAACAGTTTGCTAACACTGTTCTCGTGGATTCTGCAAAGGTATATTTGGGAGCTCATTGAGGGCTAGGGTGAAAAAGGAATTATCCTCACATAATAACTAAAGAGAAGCTTTCTGAGAAACTGCATTGCCATGTGTGAATGCAACTCACAGAGTTACACGTTTCTCTTCAGTGATCAGTTTGTTAACACAGTTTTCTGGAAATCTGCAATTTGGTATTTCATAGCGCAATGAACCTTACGGTGACAAAGGAAATATCCACAGATGAAAACTAGAAAGAAGCTTTCTTAGAAACTTCTTGGTGATGTGTGAATTCATCTCACAGAGTTACACTTATGTTTCGTGGAGCAGTCCATTAACACTGTCCTTGAGGAAGCTGAGAAGGGCTTCCTTGGATCGCATTGAGGCCTACGCTGATAAAGGAAATTTCATCCGTTCAAAACGTGAAAGAAGCTTTCTGAGAAACTTCTTTCTGATCTGTGAATTCATCTCAGAGAGTTACAACCTATGCCTCAAGAAGCAGTTTGCTAACACTCTTTTTGTGGAATCTGGAAAGTGATATTTGGTAGCCCATGGGGGCCCATGTTGAAAAAGGAAATGTCCTCACATAATAACTACAGAGAAACTTTCTGAGAGATTGCTTTCTGATGTGTGACTTCATCACACAGAGTTCCACCCTTCCCTTCTTGGAACAGTTTGCTAACACTGTTCTCGTGCATTCTGCAAAGGTATATTTGGGAGCTCATTGAGGGCTAGGGTGAAAAAGGAATTATCCTCACATAATAACTAAAGAGAAGCTTTCTGAGAAACTGCATTGCCATGTGTGAATGCAACTCACAGAGTTACACGTTTCTCTTCAGTGATCAGTTTGTTAACACAGTTTTCTGGAAATCTGCAATTTGGTATTTCATAGCGCAATGAACCTTACGGTGACAAAGGACATATCCACAGATGAAAACTAGAAAGAAGCTTTCTTAGAAACTTGTTGGTGATGTGTGAATTCATCTCACAAAGTTACACTTATGTTTCGTGGAGCTGTCCATTAACACTGTCTTTGAGGAAGCTGAGAAGGGCTTCCTTGGATCGCATTGAGGCCTACGCTGATAAAGGAAATTTCATCCGTTCAAAACGTGAAAGAAGCTTTCTGAGAAAGTTCTTTCTGATCTGTGAATTCATCTCACAGAGTTACAACCTATGCCTCAAGAAGCAGTTTGCTAACACTCTTTTCGTGGAATCTGGAAAGTGATATTTGGTAGCCCATAGGGGCCCATGGTGAAAAAGGAAATGTACCTCACATAATAACTACAGAGAAACTTTCTGAGAGATTGCTTTCTGATGTGTGACTTCATCACACAGAGTTCCACCCTTCCCTTCTTGGAACAGTTTGCTTAACACTGTTCTCGTGGATTCTGCAAGGGTATTTTTGGGAGCTCATTGAGCGCTGGGTGAAAAAGGAATTATCCTCACATAATAACTAAAGAGAAGCTTTCTGAGAAACTGCATTGCCATGTGTGAATGCAACTCACAGAGTTACACGTTTCTCTTCAGTGATCAGTTTGTTAACACCGTTTTCTGGAAATCTGAAATTTGGTATTTCATAGTGCAATGAACCTTACAGTGACAATTAAATATCCAGAGATGAAAAGTAGAAAGAAGCTTTCTTAGAAACTTCTTGGTGATGTGTGAATTCATCTCACAGGGTTACACTTATGTTTCGTGGAGCAGTCCATTAACACTGTCTTTGAGGAAGCTGAGAAGGGCTTCCTTGGATCGCATTGAGGCCTACGCTGATAAAGGAAATTTCATCCGTTCAAAACGTGAAAGAAGCTTTCTGAGAAACTTCTTTCTCATCTGTGAATTCATCTCACAGAGTTACAACCTATGCCTCAAGAAGCAGTTTGCTAACACTCTTTTCGTGGAATCTGGAAAGTGATATTTGGTAGCCCATAGGGGCCCATGGTGAAAAAGGAAATGTCCTCACATAATAACTACAGAGAAACTTTCTGAGAGATTGCTTTCTGATGTGTGACTTCATCACACAGAGTTCCACCCTTCCCTTCTTGGAACAGTTTGCTAACACTGTTCTCGTGGATTCTGCAAAGGTATATTTGGGAGCTCATTGAGGGCTAGGGTGAAAAAGGAATTATCCTCACATAAAAACTAAAGAGAAGCTTTCTGAGAAACTGCATTGCCATGTGTGAATGCAACTCACAGAGTTACACGTTTCTCTTCAGTGATCAGTTTGTTAACACAGTTTTCTGGAAATCTACAATTTGGTATTTCATAGCGCAATGAACTTTACCGTGACAAAGGAAATATCCACAGATAAAACTAGAAAGAAGCTTTCTTAGAAACTTCTTGGTGATGTGTGAATTCATCTCACAGAGTTACACTTATGTTTCGTGGAGCAGTCCATTAACACTGTCTTTGAGGAAGCTGAGAAGGGCTTCCTTGGATCGCATTGAGGCCTACGCTGATAAAGGAAATTTCATCCGTTCAAAGCGTGAAAGAAGCTTTCTGAGAAACTTCTTTCTGATCTGTGAATTCATCTCACAGAGTTACAACCTATGCCTCAAGAAGCAGTTTGCTAACACTCTTTTCGTGGAATCCGGAAAGTGATATTTGGTAGCCCTTAGGGCCCATGGTGAGAAAGGAAATGTCCTCACATAATAACTACAGAGAAACTTTCTGTGAGATTGCTTTCTTATGTGACTTCATCACACAGAGTTCCACCCTTCCCTTCTTGGAACAGTTTGCGAACACTGTTCTCGTGGATTCTGCAAATTTATATTTGGGAGCTCATTGAGGTCTAGGGTGAAAAAGGAATTATCCTCACATAATAACTAAAGAGAAGCTTCCTGAGAAACTGCATTGCCATGTGTGAATGCTACTCAGAGAGTTACACGTTTCTCTTCAGTGATCAGTTTTTTAACACAGATTTCTGGAAATCTGCAATTTGGTATTTCATAGCGGAATGAACCTTACGGTGACAAAGGAAATATCCACAGATGAAAAGTAGAAAGAAGCTTTCTGAGAAACTTCTTGGTGATGTGTGAATTCATCTCACAGAGTTACACTTATGTTTCGTGGAGCAGTCCATTAACACTGTCTTTGAGGAAGCTGAGAAGGGCTTCCTTGGATCGCATTGAGGCCTACGCTGATAAAGGAAATTTCATCCGTTCAAAACGTGAAAGAAGCTTTCTGAGAAACTTCTTTCTGATCTGTGAATTCATCTCACAGAGTTACAACCTATGCCTCAAGAAGCAGTTTGCTAACACTCTTTTCGTGGAATCTGGAAAGTGATAGTTGGTAGCACCTAGGGGCCCATGGTGAAAAAGGAAATGTCCTCTCATAATAACTACAGAAAGACTTTCTGAGAGATTGCTTTCTGATGTGTGACTTCATCACACAGAGTTCCACCCTTCCCTTCTTAGAACAGTTTGCTAACACTGTTCTCGTGGATTCTGCAAAGGTATAGTTGGGAGGTCATTGAGGGCTAGGGTGAACAAGGAATTATCCACACATAATAACTAAAGAGAAGCTTTCTGAGAAACTGCATTGCCATGTGTGAATGCAACTCACAGATTTACACGTTTCTCTTCAGTGATCAGTTTGTTAACACAGTTTTCTGGAAATCTGCAATTTGTTATTTCATATCGGAATGAACCTTACGGTGACAAAGGAAATATCCACAGTTGAAAACTGGAAAGAAGCTTTCCTAGAAACTTCTTCGTGATATGTGAATTCATCTCAGAGCGTTATACTTATGTTTCGTGGAGCAGTCCATTAACACTGTCTTTGAGGAAGCTGAGAAGGGCTTCCTTGGATCGCATTGAGGCCTACGCTGATAAAGGAAATTTCATCCGTTCAAAACGTGAAAGAAGCTTTCTGAGAAAATTCTTTCTGATCTGTGAATTCATCTCACAGAGTTACAACCTATGCCTCAAGAAGCAGTTTGCTAACACTCTTTTCGTGGAATCTGGAAAGTGATATTTGGTAGCCCATAGGGGCGCATGGTGAAACAGGAAATGTCCTCACATAATAACTACAGAGAAACTTTCTGAGAGATTGCTTTCTGATGTGTGACTTCATCACACAGAGTTCCACCCTTCCCTTCTTGGAACAGTTTACTAACACTGTTCTCGTCGATTCTGCAAAGGTATATTTGGGAGCTCATTGAGGGCTAGGGTGAAAATGGAATTATTCTCACATAATAACTAAAGAGAAGCTTTCTGAGAAACTACATTGCCATGTGTGAATGCAACTCACAAAGGTACACCGTTTCTCTTCAGTGATCACTTTGTTAACACAGTTTTCTGGAAATCTGCAATTTGGTATTTCATAGAGCAATGAACCTGACGGTGACAAAGGAAATATCCACAGATGAAAACTAGAAAGAAGCTTTCTTAGAAACTTCTTGGTGATGTGTGAATTCATCTCACAGAGTTACACTTATGTTTCGTGGAGCAGTCCATTAACACTGTCTTTGAGGAAGCTGAGAAGGGCTTCCTTGGATCGCATTGAGGCCTACGCTGATAAAGGAAATTTCATCCGTTCAAAACGTGAAAGAAGCTTTCTGAGAAACTTCTTTCTGATCTGTGAATTCATCTCACCGAGTTACAACCTATGCCTCAAGAAGCAGTTTGCTAACACTCTTTTCGTGGAATCTGGAAAGTGATATTTGGTAGCCCATAGGGGCCCATGGTGAAAAAGGAAATGTCCTCACATAATAACTACAGAGAAACTTTCTGAGAGATTGCTTTCTGATGTGTGACTTCATCACACAGAGTTCCACCCTTCCCTTCTTGGAACAGTTTGCTAACACTGTTCTCGTGGATTCTGCAAAGGTATATTTGGGAGCTCCTTGAGGGCTAGGGTGAAAAAGGAATTATCCTCACACAACAACTAAAGAGAAGCTTTCTGAGAAACTGCATTGCCATGTGTGAATGCAACTCACAGAGTTACACGTTTCTCTTCAGTGATCAGTTTGTTAACACAGTTCTCTGGAAATCTGCAATTTGGTATTTCATAGCGCAATGAACCTGACGGTGAAAAGGAAATATCCACAGATGAAAACTAGAAAGAAGCTTTCTTAGAAACTTCTTGGTGATGTGTGAATTCATCTCACAGAGTTACACTTATGTTTCGTGGAGCAGTCCATTAACACTGTCTTTGAGGAAGCTGAGAAGGGCTTCCTTGGATCGCATTGAGGCCTACGCTGATAAAGGAAATTTCATCCGTTCAAAACGTGAAAGAAGCTTTCTGAGAAACTTCTTTCTGATCTGTGAATTCATCTCACAGAGTTACAACCTATGCCTCAAGAAGCAGTTTGCTAACGCTCTTTTCGTGGAATCTGGAAAGTAATATTTGGTAGCCCCAAGGGGCCCATGGTGAAAAAGGAAATGTCCTCACATAATCACTACAGAGAAACTTTCTGAGAGATTGCTTTCTGATGTGTGACTTCATCACACAGAGTTCCACCCTTCCCTTCTTGGAACAGTTTGCTAACACTGTTCTCGTGGATTCTGCAAAGGTATATTTGGGAGCTCATTGAGGGCTAGGGTGAAAAAGGAATTATCCTCACATAAGCAACTAAAGAGAAGCTTTCTGAGAAACTGCATTGCCATGTGTGAATGCAACTCACAGAGTTACACGTTTCTCTTCAGTGATCAGTTTGTTAACACAGTTTTCTGGAAATCTGCAATTTGGTATTTCATAGCGCAATGAACCTGACGGTGACAAAGAAAATATCCAGAGATGAAAACTAGAAAGAAGCTTTCTTTGAAACTTCTTGGTGATGTGTGAATTCATCTCACGGAGTTACACATATGTTTCGTGGAGCAGTCCATTAACACTGTCTTTGAGGAAGCTGAGAAGGGCTTCCTTGGATCGCATTGAGGCCTACGCTGATAAAGGAAATTTCATCCGTTCAAAACGTGAAAGAAGCTTTCTGAGAAAGCTTCTTTCTGACTCTGTGAATTCATCTCATAGAGTTACAACCTATGCCTCAAGAAGCAGTTTGCTAACACTCTTTTCGTGGAATCTGGAAAGTGATATTTGGTAGCCCATAGGGGCCCATGGTGAAAAAGGAAATGTCCTCACATAATAACTACGGAGAAACTTTCTGAGAGATTGCTTTCTGATGTGTGACTTCATCACACAGAGTTCCACACTTCACTTCTTGGTACAGATTGTTAACACTGTTCTCGTGGATTCTGCAAAGGTATATGTGGGAGCTCATTGAGGGCTAGGGTGAAAAAGGAATTATCCTCACATAATAACCAAAGAGAAGCTTTCTGAGAAACTGCATTGCCATGTGTGAATGCAAATCACAGAGTTACAAGTTTCTCTTCAGTGATCAGTTTGTTAACACAGTTTTCTGGAAATCTGCAATTTGGTATTTCATAGCGGAATGAACCTTACGGTGACAAAGGAAATATCCACAGATGAAAACTAGAAAGAAGCTTTCTCAGAAGCTTCTTGGTGATGTGTGAATTCATCTCACAGCGTTACACTTATGTTTCGTGGAGCAGTCCATTAACACTGTCTTTGAGGAAGCTGAGAAGGGTTTCCTTGGATCGCATTGAGGGCTACGCTGATAAAGAAAATTACATCCGTTCAAAACGTGAATGAAGCTTTCTGAGAAAATTCTTTCTGATCTGTGAATTCATCTCACGGAGTGACAACCTATGCCTCAAGATGCAGTTTGCTAACACACTTTCGTAGAATCTGGAAAGAGATATGTCGTAGCCCATAGAGGCCCATTGTGAAAAAGGAAATGTCCTCACATAATAACTACAGAGAAACTTTCTGAGAGATTGCTTTCTGATGAGTGACTTCATCATGCAGAGTTCCACCCTTCCCTTCTTGGAACAGTTTGCTAACACTGTTCTCGTGGATTCTGCAAAGGTATATTTGGGAGCTCATTGAGGGCTAGTGTGAAAAAGGAATTATCCTCACATAACAACAAAAGAGAAGCTTTCTGAGAAACTGCATTGCCATGTGTGAATGCAACTCACAGAGTTACACGTTTCTCTTCAGTGATCAGTTTGTTAACACAGTTTTCTGGAAATCTGCAATTTGGTATTTCATAGCGCAATGAACCTGACGGTGACAAAGGAAATATCCACAGATGAAAACTAGAAAGAAGCTTTCATAGAAACTTCTTGGTGATGTGTGAATTCATCTCACAGAGTTACACTTATGTTTCCTGGAGCAGTCCATTAACACTGTCTTTGAGGAAGCTGAGAAGGGCTTCCTTGGATGGCATTGTTGCCTAAGCTGATAAAGGAAATTTCATCCGTTCAAAACGTGAAAGAAGCTTTCTGAGAAACTTCTTTCTGATCTTTGAATTCATCTCACGGAGTGACAACCTATGCCTCAAGATGCAGTTTGCTAACACACTTTCGTAGAATCTGGAAAGTGATATTTCGTAGCCCATAGGGGCCCATGGTGAAAAAGGAAATGTCCTCACATAATAACTACGGAGAAACTTTCTGAGAGATTGCTTTCTGATGTGTGACTTCATCACACAGAGTTCCACACTTCACTTCTTGGTACAGATTGTTAACACTGTTCTCGTGGATTCTGCAAAGGTATATGTGGGAGCTCATTGAGGGCTAGGGTGAAAAAGGAATTATCCTCACATAATAACCAAAGAGAAGCTTTCTGAGAAACTGCATTGCCATGTGTGAATGCAACTCACAGAGTTACACGTTTCTCTTCAGTGATCAGTTTGTTAACACAGTTTTCTGGAAATCTGCAATTTGGTATTTCATAGCGGAATGAACCTTACGGTGACAAAGGAAATATCCACAGATGAAAACTAGAAAGAAGCTTTCTCAGAAGCTTCTTGGTGATGTGTGAATTCATCTCACAGCGTTACACTTATGTTTCGTGGAGCAGTCCATTAACACTGTCTTTGAGGAAGCTGAGAAGGGTTTCCTTGGATCGCATTGAGGGCTACGCTGATAAAGAAAATTACATCCGTTCAAAACGTGAATGAAGCTTTCTGAGAAAATTCTTTCTGATCTGTGAATTCATCTCACGGAGTGACAACCTATGCCTCAAGAAGCAGTTTGCCAAAACTCTTTTCGTGGAATCTGGAAAGTGATATTTGGTAGCCCATAGGGGCCCATGGTGAAAAAGGAAATGTCCTCACATAATAACTACAGAGAAACTTTCTGAGAGATTGCTTTCTGATGAGTGACTTCATCATGCAGAGTTCCACCCTTCCCTTCTTGGAACAGTTTGCTAACACTGTTCTCGTGGATTCTGCAATGGTATATTTGGGAGCTCATTGAGGGCTAGGGTGAAAAAGGAATTATCCTCACATAACAACAAAAGAGAAGCTTTCTGAGAAACTGCATTGCCATGTGTGAATGCAACTCACAGTGTTACACGTTTCTCTTCTGTGATCAGTTTGTTAACACAGTTTTCTGGAAATCTGCAGTTTGGTATTCCATAGCGCAATGAACCTTACGGTGACAAAGGAAATATCCACAGATGAAAACTAGAAAGAAGCTTTGTTAGAAACTTCTTGGTGATGTGTGAATTCATCTCACAGGGTTACACTTATGTTTGGTGGAGCAGTCCATTAACACTGTCTTTGAGTAAGCTGAGAAGGGCTTCCTTGGATCGCATTGAGGCCTACGCTGATAAAGGAAATTTCATCCGTTCAAAACGTGTAAGAAGCTTACTGAGAAACTTCTTTCTGATCTGTGAATTCATCTCAGAAAGTTACAACCTATCTCTCAAGAAGCAGTTTGCGAACACTCTTTTCGTGGAATGTGGAAAGTGATATTTGGTAGCCCATAGGGGCCCAAGGTGAAAAAGGAAATGTCCTCACATAATAACTACAGAGAAACGTTCTGAGAGATTGCTTTCTGATGTGTTACTTCATCACACTGAGTTCCACCCGTCCCTTCTTGGAACAGTTTGCTAACACTGTTCTCGTGGATTCTGCAAAGGTATATTTGGGAGCTCATTGAGGGCTAGGGTGAAAAAGGAATTATCCTCACATTACAACTAAAGAGAAGCTTTCTGCGAAACTGCATTGCTATGTGTGAATGCAACTCACAGAGTTACACGTCTCTCTTCAGTGATCAGTTTCTTAACCCAGTTTTCTGGAAATCTGCAATTTGGTATTTCATAGCGCAATGAACCTTACGGTGACAAAGGAAATATCCACAGATGAAAACTAGAAAGAAGCTCTCTTAGAAACTTCTTGGTGATGTGTGAATTCATCTCACAGGGTTACACTTATGTTTGGTGGAGCAGTCCATTAACACTGTCTTTGAGGAAGTTGAGAAGGGCTTCCTTGGATCGCATTGAGGCCTACGCTGATAAAGGAAATTTCATCCGTTCAAAACGTGAAAGAAGCTTTCTGAGATACTTCTTTCGGATCTGTGAATTCATCTCACAGAGTTACAACCTATGCCTCAAGAAGCAGTTTGCCAACACTCTTTTCGTGGAATCTGGAAAGTGATATTTGGTAGCCCATAGGGGCCCAAGGTGAAAAAGGAAATGTCCTCACATAATAACTACAGAGAAACTTTCTGAGAGATTGCTTTCTGATGTGTGACTCCATCACACAGAGTTCCACCCTTCCCTTCTTGGTACAGTTTACTAACACTGTTCTCGTGATTTCTGCAAAGGTATATTTGGGAGCTCATTGAGGGCTAGGGTGAAAAAGGAATTATCCTCAAATAATAACTAAAGAGAAGCTTTCTGAGAAACTGCATTGCCATGTGTGAATGCAACTCACAAAGTTACACGTTTCCCTTCAGTGATCAGTTTGTTAACACAGTTTTCTGGAAATCTGCCATTTGGTATTTCGTAGCGCAATGATCCTTACGGTGTCAAAGGAAATACCCACAGATGAAAACTAGAAAGAAGCTTTCTCAGAAACTTCTTGGTGATGTGTGAATTCATCTCACACGGTTACACTTATGTTTCGTGGAGCAGTCCATTAACACTGTCTTTGAGGAAGCTGAGAAGGGCTTCCTTGGATCGCATTGAGGCCTACGCTGATAAAGGAAATTTCATCCGTTCAAAACGTGAAAGAAGTTTTCTGAGAAACTTCTTTCTCTTCTGTGAATTCATCTCACAGAGTTACAACCTATGCCTCAAGAAGCAGTTTGCTAACACTCTTTTCGTGGAATCTTTAAAGTGATATTTGGTAGCCCATAGGTGCCCATGGTGAAAAAGGAAATGTCCTCACATAATAACTACAGAGAAACTTTCTGAGAGATTTCTTTCTGATGTGTGACTTCATCACACAGAGTTCCATCCTTCCCTTCTTGGAACAGTTTGCTAACACTGTTCTCGTGGATTCTGCAAAGGTATATTTGGTAGGTTATTGAGGGCTAGGGTGAAAAAGGAATTATCCTCACATAACAACCAAAGAGAAGCTTTCTGAGAAACTGCATTGCCATGTGTGAATGCAACTCACAGAGTTACACGTTTCTCCTCAGTGATCAGTTTCTTAACACAGTTTTCTGGATATCTGCAATTTGGTATTTCATAGCGCAATGAACCTTACGGTGACAAAGGAAATGTCCACAGATGAAAACTAGAAAGAAGGTTTCTTAGAAACTTCCTGGTGGTGTGTGAAGTCATCTCACAGAGTTACACTTATGTTTCGTGGAGCAGTCCATTCACACTGTGTTTGAGGAAGCTGAGAAGGGTTTCCTTGGATCGTATTGAGGCCTACGCCGATAAAGGAAATTTTATCCGTTCAAAAGGTGAAAGAAGCTTTCTGAGAAACTTCTTTCTGACCTGTGAATTCATCTCACAGAGTTACAACCTATGCCTCAAGAGGCAGTTTGCTAACACTCTTTTCGTGGAATCTGGAAAGTGATATTTGGTAGCCCATAAGGGCCCATGGTGGAAAAGGAAATGTCCTACATCATAACTACAGAGAAACTTTCTGAGATATTGCTTTCAGATGTGTGACTTCATCACACAGATTTCCACCGTTCCCTTCTTGGAACAGTTTGCTAACACTGTTCTCGTGGATTCTGCAAAGGTATATTTGGGCGCTCATTGAGATCTGGGGTGAAAAAGGAATTATCCTCACATAACAACTAAAGAGAAGTTTTCTGAGGAACTGCATTGCCATGTGTGAATGCAACTCACAGAGTTACACGATTCTCTTCAGTGATCAGTTTGTTAACACAGTTTTCTGGAAATCTGCAATTTGGTATTTCATAGCGCAATGAACCTGACGGTGACAAAGGAAATATCCACAGATGAAAACTGGAAAGAAGCTTTCTTAGAAACTTCTTGGTGATGTGTGAATTCATCTCACAGAGTTTCACTTATGTTTCGTGGAGCAGTCCATTAACACTGTGTTTGAGGAAGCTGAGAAGGGCTTCCTTGGATCGCATTGAGGCCTACGCTGATAACGGAAATTTCGAGAGTTCAAAACGTGAAAGAAGCTTTTTGAGAAACTTCTTTCTGATCAGTGAGTTCATCTCACAGACTTAAAACATAGACCTCAGGAAGAAGGTTGCTAACACTCTTTTCCTGGAAATTGCAAAGTCATATTTGGGAGCCCATAGTGACCCATGGTGAAAAATTAAATACACTCACATAATAACTAGAGAGAAGCTTTCTGAGAGATTGCTTTCTGATGTGTGACATCATCACACAGTGTTCCACCCTTCCGTTCTTGGAAGAGTTTGCTAACAATGTTGTCGTGGACTCTGCAAAGTTACATTTTGGAGCCCATAGGTTCCCATGGAGAAAAAAGAAGTATCCTACAATAAGAACTAAAGAGAAACTTTCTGAGAAATTACTTTCTGATATGTGACTTCATCACACCGAGTTCCACCCTTCCCTTCGTGGAACAGTTTGCTAAAACTGTTGTCGTGGATTCTGCAAAGTGATATTTGGAGCTCTTTGAGGGCTATGGTGAAAAAGGAAATATCCTCTGATTAAAACTGGAAAGAAGCCCTCTGAGAATCTGCATTTCTATGTATGAATGCAACTCACAGAGTTACACGTTTCTCTTCAGTGATCAGTTTGTTAACACAGTTATCTGGAAATTTGTAATTAGATACTTCATAGTGTAATGAAGCTTACGGTGACAAAGGAAATATCCTCAGATGAAAACTAAAAAAGAAGCATTCTTGGAAACTTCTTGGTGATGCGTGAATTCTTCTCACATAATTACACTTATGTTTCGTGGAGCAGTCCATTAACACTGTCTTTGAGGAAGCTCAGAAGTGCTTCTTTGGATCGCATTGAAGCCTACACTGATAAAGGCAATTTCATCAGTTCAAAAGGTGAAAGAAACTTTCTGAGAAACTTCTTTCTGTTCAGTGAGTTCATTTCTCAGACTTACAACTTAGACCTCAGGAAGCAGTTTGCTAACACTCTTTTCTTGGAAACTGCAAAGTGATATTTGGGAGCCCTTAGGGGCCCATGCTGTAAAAGGAAATATCCTCACATAATAACTAGAGAAAGCTTCCTGAGAGATTGCTTTCTGAGAGGTGACTTCATCACACAGAGTTCCACCCTTCCCTTCCTGGAACAGATTGCTAACCCTGTTGTCGTGGATCCTGCAAAGTGACATTTGGGAGCCCATAAGGGCCCATGGTGAAAAAAGAAGTATCCTCACATAAGAACTAGAGAGAAGCTTTCGGAGAGATATCTTTCTAATATGTGACTTCATCACAGAGAGTTCCACTCTTCCCCTCTTGGAACAGTTTGCTAACACTGTTGTTGTGGATTATGCAAAGTGACATTTGGGAGCTCATTGAGGGCTAAGGTGAAAAAGGAAATATCCTCAGATTAAAACTGGAAAGAAGCCTTCTGAGAAACTGCGTTGCCATGTGTGTATGCAACTCCCAGAGTTTCACGTTTCTCTTCAGTGATCAGTTTGTTAACACAGTTTTCTGGAATTCTGCAATTAGATACTTCATAGCGCAAGGAAGCATACGGTGACAAAGGAAATATCCTCATATGAAAACTAGAAAGAAGCTCTATGAAAACTTCTTGGTGATGTGTGAATTCATCTCACAGAGTTACACTTATATTTCGTGGAGCAGTCCATTAACACTGTCTATAAGGAAGCTGAGAAGGGATTCTTTGGATCGCATTGAGGCCAACGCTGATAAAGGAAACTTCATGGGTTCAAAACGTGAAAGAAGCTTTCTGAGAATCTTCTTTCTGATCAGTGAGTTCATCTCACAAACTTACAACATAGACCTCAGGAAGCAGTTTGCTAACACTCTTTTCGTGGAAAATGCAAAGTCATATTTGGGAGCCCATGGGGCCCCATGGTGAAAAAGGAAATATCCTCACATAATAACTAGAGAGAAGCTTTCAGAGAGATTGCTTTCTGATGTGTGACTTCATCACAGAGATTTCCACCCTTCCCTTCTTGGAACAGTTTGCTAACACTGTTGTCCTGGATTCTGTAAAGTGATATTTGGGAGCCATTGGGGGCTCATGGTGAAAAAAGAAGTATCCTCACATAAGAAGTAGAGAGAAGTTTTCTGAGAGATTGCTTTCTGATATGTGACTTCATCACACAGAGTTCCACCCTTCCCTTCTTGGAACAGTTTGCTAACACTGTTGTCGTGGATTCTGAAAAGTGATATTTGGGAGCACCTAGGGGCCCATGGTGAAAAAAGAAATATCCTCATATAAGAACTGGAGAGAAACTTTCTGAGAGATTGCTTTCTGATGTGTGACTTCATCACACAGAGTTCCACCCTTCCCTTCTTGGAACAGTTTGCTAACACTGCTGTCGTGGATTCTGCAAAGGTATATTTCGGAGCTCATTGAGGGTTATGGTGAAAAAGGAAATATCCTCAGATAAAAACTGGAAAGAAGGCTTCTGAGAAACTGCATTGCCATGATTGAATGCAACTCACAGAGTTACATGTTTCTCTTCAGTGATCAGTTTGTTAACACAGTTTTCTGGAAATCTGCAATTAGATACTTCATAGCGCAATGAAGCTTACGGTGACAACGGAAATATCCTCAGATGAAAACTAGAAAGAAGCTTTCTTAGAAACTTCTTTGTGATGTGTGAATTCATCTCACAGAGTTACACTTATGTTTCATAGACCATTCCATTAAAACTGTCCTTGAGGAACCTGAGAAGGGCTTCTATGGATCACATTGAGGCCTACGCTGAAAAAGGAAATTTCATCCGTTCAAAACATGAAAGAAGCTTTCTGAGAAACTTCTTTCTGATCTGTGAATTCATCTCACAGAGTTACTACCTATGCCTCAAGAAGCAGTTTGCTAACACTCTTTTAGTGGAATCTGCAAAGAGATATTTGGGAACCTTTTGGGGTCCATGGTGAAAAAGGAAATATCCTCAGATAATTACTAGAGAGAAGCTTTCTGAGAGATTGCTTTCTGATGTGTGACTTCATCTCACAGAGTTACGCCAGTGTTTTTTGGAACCGTTTCTTAGGACTGTTTCCGTGGATTCCGAGAAGTGATATTTCAGATGGCTTTGAAGAATAGAAGGAGAAAAGAAATATCCTCCCAGAAAAGGCGGAATCAAGCTTTCTGAGAAACTGCTTTGTGATATGTGAATTCATTTCACAGTGTTATATCACCCTTTCTCGGGGGAGTCTCCTAGCACTCATTTTGAGGAATCTCAGATGCGATGTCTTGGATATCGTGGAACCGCATGGTGAATAAGGAAGTATCCTCGGAGAAACCTGCAGAGAAGCATTCTCAGAAACTTCTTTGTTGTGGGTGAATTCAGCCCACAGATGTCCATGAATGTTTTCACTGAGAAGCTTGCTAGCAGCGTTTTCGCAGAATCTGCAATAGGACACACGGTGGCGCTCCGAGACCACAAAAAACCTCGTATTACTAAAGAAAGAAGCTTTCTGAGAAACCGCTTTGTGATGTGTGAATTCAACTCACTAAGTTACAGCTGTATTTCGTGGGGCCTTGGCCTAGCCCTATTTGTGTGGAATCTGAGAACAGATATTCCGGAACCCTTTGAAAACAAGGGGCCCATGGAAATATCTTCCACTAAATATGAGAAAGAAGCTTTCTGAGAAACTTCTTTGTGATCTGTGAGTTCTTCTCACAGAGTTACAACTTAGGCCTCATGAAGCAGTTTGCTACCTCACTTTTCGTGGAATCTGCAAAGGGATATTTGGGAGTCCATTGGGGCCCATTGTGAAAAAGAAATATCCTCGGATAATAACTAGAGAAAAGCTTTCTGAGAGATTGCTTTCTGATGTGTGACTTCAGCACACAGAGTTCCACCCTTCCCTTCTTGGAACAGTTTGCTAACACTGTTGTCGTTGATACTGCAAAGTGATATTTGGGAGCTCACTGAGGGCTACGGTGAACAAGGAAATATCTTCAGAAAAACATTGGAAAGAAGCCTTCTGGGAAAATGCACTTTGATGTATGAATGCAACTCACAGAGTTACACGTTACTCTTCAGTGATCAGTTTGCTAACATAGTTTTCTGGAAATCTGCCTCGGGATATTTCTTAGTGCAAAGAAGCTAACGGTGTCAAAGGAAATATCCTCAGATGAAAACTAGAAAGAAGCTCTCTTAGAAACTTCTTGGTGATGTGTGAATTCATCTCACAGAGTTACACTTATGTTTCTGGAGCAGTCCATTAACACTGTCTTTGGGGAACCTGAGAAGGGCTTCCTTGAATCGCATTGAGGCCTACGCTGATAAAGGAAATTTCATCAGTTCAAAACGTGAAAGAAGCTTTCTGAGAAACTTCTTTCTCATCTGTGAATTCATCTCACAGAGTTACAACCTATGCCTCAAGAAGCAATTTGCTAACACTCTTTTCGTGGAATCTGGAAAGTGATATTTGGTAGCCCATAGGGGCCCATGGTGAAAAAGGAAATGTCCTCACATAATAACTACAGAGAAACTTTCTGAGAGATTGCATTCGGATGTGTGATTTCATCACACAGAGTTCCACCCTTCCCTTCTTGGAACAGTTTGCTAACACTGTTGTTGTGGATTCTGCAAAGGTATATTTGGGAGCTCATTGAGGGCTAGGGTGAAAAAGGAATTATCCTCACATAATAACTAAAGAGAAGCTTTCTGAAAAACTGCATTGCCATGTGTGAATGCAACTCACAGAGTTACACGTTTCTCTTCAGTGATCAGTTTGTTAACACAGTTTTCTGGAAATCTGCAATTTGATCCTTCATAGCGCAATGAACCTTACGGTGACAAAGGAAATATCCACAGATCAAAACTTGAAAGAAGCTTTCTAAGAAACTTCTTGGTGATGTGTGAATTCATCTCACAGAGTTACACTTATGTTTCGTGGAGCAGTCCATTAACACTGTCTTTGAGGAAGCTGAGAAGGGCTTCATTGGATCGCATTGAGGCCTACGCTGATAAAGGAAATTTCATCCGTTCAAAACAGGAAAGAAGCTTTCTGAGAAACTTCCTTCTGATCCGTGAGTTCATCTCACAGACTTATAACGTAGACTTCAGGAAGCAGTTTGCTAACACGCTTTTCGTGGAAACTGGAAAGTGATATTTGGGAGCCCATAGGGGCCCATGGTGAAAAAGGCTATATCCACACATAACAACTACAGAGAAGCTCTCTGAGAGATTGCTTTCTGATATGTGACTTCATCACACAGAGTTTCACCCTTCACTTCTTGGAACAGTTTGCTAACACTGTTGTCATGGATTCTGCAACGTGATATTTGGGAGCTCATTGAGGGCTTTGGTGAAAAAGGAAATATCCTCAGGTTAAAACTGGAAAGAAGCCTTCTGAGAAACTGCATTGCCATGTGTGAATGCAACTCACAGAGTTACACGTTTCTCTTCAGTGATCAGTTTGTTAACACAGTTTTAGGGAAATCTGCAATTAGATACTTCATAGCGCAATGAAGTTTACGGTGATAGAGAATTATCCTCAGATGAAAAATAGAAAGAAGCTTTCTTAGAAACTTATTGGTGATGTGTGAATTCATCTCACAGAGTTACACGTATGTTTCGTGGAGCAGTCCATTAACACTGTCTTTGGGGAACCTGAGAAGGCCTTCCTTGGATCGCATTGAGGCCTACGCTGATAAAGGAAATTTCATCAGTTCAAAACGTGAAAGAATCTTTCTGAGAAACTTCTTTCTGATCAGTGAGTTCATCTCACAGACTTACAACATAGACCTCAGGAAGCAGTCTGCTAAAACTCTTTATGTGGAAACCTCAAAGTCATATTTGGTAGAGCATAGGGGCCCATGGTGAAAAAGGAAATGTCCTCATGTAATAACTAGACAGAAGCTTTCTGAGAGATTGCTTTCCGATGTGCAATTTCATCACACAGATTTCCACCCTTCCCTTCTTGTAACAGTTTGCTAACACGGTTATCGTGGATTCTGCAAAGTCATATTTCGGACCTCTTTGAGGGGTATGGTGAAAAAGGAAATATCCTCAGATCAAAACTGCAAAAAAGGCTTCTGAGAAACAGCATTGCCATGTGTGAATGTATCTCACAGAGTTACACCTTTCTCTTCAGTGATCAGTTTGTTAACACAGTATTCTGGAAATCTGCAATTGGTTATTTCATTGCACAGTGAAGCTTACGGTGACACAGGAAATATCCTCAGATGAAAACTAGAAAGAAGCTTTCTTAGAAACTTCTTGGTGATGTGTGAGTTCATCTCACAGAGTTACACTTACGATTCGTGGAGCAGTCCACTAACACTGTCATTGAGGAAGATGAGAAGGGCTTCTTTGGATCACATTGAGGCCTACGCTGATAGAGGAAATTTCTTCAGTTCAATACGTGAAAGAAGCTTTCTGAGAAACTTCTTTCTGATCAGTGAGTTCGCCTCACAGACTTACAACATAGACCTCAGGAAGCAGTTGGCTAACACTCTTTTCCTAGATACTGCAAAGTCATATTTGGGAGCCCTTAGGGGCCCATGGTGAAAACGGAAATATCCTCATATAATAACTAGAGAGAAGCTTTCTGAGAGATTGCTTTCTGATGTGTGACTTCATCACACAGAGTTCCATCCTTCCCTTCTTGGAACAGTTTGCTAACACTGTTGTCACGGCTTTGCAAAGTGACATTTGGGAGCCCATAGTGGCCCATGGTGAAAAAAGAAGTATCCCAATAAGAACTAGAGAGTACATTTCTGAGAGATTGCTTTCTGATATGTGACTTCATCACACAGAGTTCCACCCTTCCCTTCTTGGAACAGTTTGCTAACACTGTTGTCGTGGATTCTGCAAAGTGATATTTGGGAGCCCATAGCAGCTCAGGGTGAAAAAGGAAGTATCCTCACATAAGAACTAGAGACAAGCTTTCTGAGAGATTGCTTTCTGATATGTGACTTCATCACACAGAGTTCCACCCTTCCCTTCTTGGAACAGTTTGTTAACACTGTTGTCGTGGATTCTGCAAAGTGATATTTGGGAGCTCATTAAGGGTTATGGTGAAAAAGGAAATATCCTCAGATTAAAAGTGGAAAGAAGCCTTCTGAGAAACTGCATTGCCATGTGTGAATGCAACTCACCGAGTTACACGTTTCTCTTCAGTGATCAGTTTGTTAACACAGTTTTCTGGAAATCTGCAATTAGATACTTCACAGCGCAAGGAAGCTTCCGGTGACAAGGGAAATGTCCTCAGATGAAAACTAGAAAGAAGTTATCTTAGAAACTTCGTGGTGATGTGTGAATTCATCTCACAGAGTTACACTTATGTTTCTTTGAGCAGTGCGTTAACACTTTCCTTGAGGAACCTGAGAAGGGCTTCATTGGAACGCATTGAGGCCTACACTGATAAAGGAAATTTCATCAGTTCACAACGTGAAAGAAGCTTTCTGAGAAACTTCTTTCTGATCAGTGAGTTCATCTCACAGACTTAAACGTAGACCTCAGGAAGCAGTTTGCTAACACCCTTCTCGTGGAAACTGCAAAATGATATTTGGGAGCCCATAGGGACCCATGGTGAAAAAGGAAATATCGTAACAGAATAACTAGAAGGAAGGTTTCTGAGAGATTGCTGTCTCATGTGCGACTTCATCACACCGAGTTCCAGCCTTCCCTTCTTGTTACAGTTTGCTAACACTGTTGTCGTGGATACTGCAAAATGACATTGGGGAACTCATTGAGGGCTAAGGTGAAAAAGGAAATATCCTCAGATTAAAACTGGAAAGAAGAATTCTGAGAAACTGCTTTGGCATGTGTCAATGCAACTCACAGAGTTTCACCTTTCTCTTCAGTGATCAGGTTGTTAACACAGTTTTCTGCAAATCTGCAATTAGATACTTCAAAGCACAATGAATCTTACGGTGACAAAGGAAATTTCCTCAGATGATATCTAGAAAGAAGCTTTCTAAGAAACTTCTTGGTGATGTGTGAAGTCATCTCACAGAATTACACATATGTTTCCTGGAGCAGTCCATACACACTGTCTTTGAGGAAGCTGAGAAGGGCATCTTTGGATCGCATTGAGGCCTACGCTGATAAAGGAAATTTCGTCAGTTCAAAACGTGAGAGAAGCTTTCTGAGAAACTTCTTTCGAATCAGTGAGTTCATCTCACATGCTTACAACATAGACCTCAGGAAGCAGTTTGCTAACACTCTTTTCCTGGAAACTGCAAAGTCATATTTGGCAGCCCATAGGGGCCCATGGTGAAAAATGAAATATCCTCACATAATAACTAGAGAGAAGCTTTCTGAGAGATTGCCTTCTGATGTGTGACTTCATCACACAGAGTTCCACCCTTCCCTTCTTGGAACAGTTTGCTAACACTGTTGTCGTGGATTCTGCAAAGTGATATTTCGGAGCTCTTTGAGGGCTATGGTGAAAAAGGAAATATCCTCAGATTAAAACTGGAAGATAGCCTTCTGAGAATCTGCATTGCCATGTGTGAATGCAACTCACAGAGTTACACGTTTCTCGTCAGTGATGAGTTTGTTAACACAGTTTTCTGGAAATCTGCAATTAGATACTTCATAGCGCTATGAAGCTTACAGTGACAAAGGAAATATCCTCAGATGAAAACAAGAAAGAAGCTTTCTTAGAAACTTCCTGGTAATGTGTGAATTCATCTCACAGAGTTACACTTATGTTTCGGGGAGCAGTCCATCAACACTGTCTTTGAGGAAATTCAGAAGGACTTCTTTGGATCGCATTGAGGCCTACGCTGATAAAGGTAATTTCATGAGTTCAAAACGTGAAAGAAGCTTTCTGAGAAACTTCTTTCTGATCAGTGAGTTCATCTCACAGACTTACAACATAGATCTCAGGAAGCAGTTTGCTGACACTCTTTTCGTGGAAAATGCAAAGTCATATTTGGGAGCCCATAGGGGCTCATGGTGAAAAAGGAAATATCCTCACATAATAACTAGAGAGAAGCTTTCTGCGAGATTGCTTTCCGATGTGTGAGTTCATCACACAGAGGTCCACCCTTCCCTTCTTGGAACAGTTTGCTAACACTGTTGTCCTGAATTCTGCAAAGTGATATTTGGGAAAACATAGCGGCTCATGGTGAAAAAAGAAGTATACGCACATAAGAACTAGAGAGAAGCTTTCTGAGAGATTGCTTTCTGATGTGTGACTTCATCACACAGAGTTCCACCCTTCCCTTCTTGGAACAGTTTGCTAACACTGTTGTCGTGGATTTTGCAGAGCGACGTTTGGGAGCCCATAGGGGCCCATGGTGAAAAAAGAAGTATCCTCACATAAGAAGTAGAGAGACGCTTTCTGAGAGATTGCTTTCTAATATGTGACTTCATCACACAGAGTTCCACCCTTACCTTCTTGGAACTGTTTGCTAACACTGTTGTCGTGGATTCTGCAAAGTGATATTCCGGAGCTGTTTGAGGGTTACGGTGAAAAAGGAAATATCCTCAGATTCAAACTGGAAAGAAGCCTTCTGAGAAACTGAATTGCCATCTGTGAAAGCAAATCAGGGAGTTACACGTTTCTCTTCAGTGATCAGTTTGTTAACACCGTTTTCTTGAAATGTGAAATTAGATACTTCATAGTGCAATGAAGCTTACGGTGACAAAGGAAATATCCTCAGATGAAAATGAGAAAGAAGCTTTCTTAGCAACTTCTTGGTGATGTGTGAATTCATCTCACAGAGTTACACTTACGTAACGTGGAGCAGTCCATTAACACTGTCTTTGAGGAAGCTGAGAAGGGTTTATTTGGATCGCTTTGAGGCCTATGCTGATAAAGGAAATTTCATCAGGTTAAAACGTGAAAGAAGCTTTCTGAGAAAATTCTTTCTGATCAGTGAGTTCATCTCACAGACTTACAACATAGACCTCAGGAAGCAGTTTGCTAACACTATTTTCATGGAAACTGCAAATCATATTTGGGAGCCCATAGGGGCCCATGGTGAAAAAGGAAATATAGTCACATAGTAACTAGAGAGAAGCTTTCTGAGAGATTGCTTTCTGATGTGTGACTTCATCACACAGAGTTCCACCCTTCCCTTCTTGGAACAGTTTGCTAACACTGTTGTCGTGGTTTCTGCAAAGTGATATTTCGGAGCTCTTTGAGGGCTATGGTGAAAAAGGAAATATCCTCAGATTAAAAGTGGAAAGAAGCCTTCTGAGAAACTGCATTGCCATATGTGAATGCAAATCACAGAGTAACACGTTTATCTTCAGTCATCAGTTTGTTAACACATCTTTCTGGAAATCTGAAATTAGATACTTCATAGTGCAATGAAGCTCATGGTAACAAAGGAAATATCCTCAGATGAAAACAAGAAAGAAGCTTTCTTAAAAACTTCTTGGTGAAGTGTGAATTATTCTCACAGAGTGACATTTATGTTTCGTGGAATAGGCCATTAACACTGTCTTTGAGGAAGCTGAGAATGGTTTATTTGGATCGCTTTGAGGCCTATGCTGATAAAGGAAATTTCATCAGGTCAAAACGTGAAAGAAGCTTTCTGAGAAAATTCTTTCTGATCAGTGAGTTTATCTCACAGACTTACAACATAGACTTCAGGAAGCAGTTTGCTAACACTCTTTTCGTGGAAACTGCAAAGTCATATTTGGGAGCCAATAGGGGCCCATGGTGAAAAAGGAAATATCCTCACATAATAACTAGATAGAAGCTTTCTGAGAGATTGCTTTCTGATGTGTGACTTCATCACACAGAGTTCCACCCTTCCCTTCTTGGAACATTTTGCTAACACTGTTGTCGTGGATTCTGCAAAGTGATATTCCAGAGCTGTTTGAGGGGAATGGTGAAAAAGGAAATATCCTCAGATTCAAACTGGAAAGAAGCCTTCTGAGAAACTGCATTGCCATGTGTTAATGCAACTCACACAGTTACACGTTTCTCTTCAGTGATCAGTTTGATAACAGAGTTTTCTGGAAATCTGCAATTAGATACTTCATAGCGCAATGAAGCTTATGGTGACAAAGGAAATATCATCAGATGAAAACCAGAAAGAAGCTTTCTTAGAAACTTCTTGGTGATGTGTGAATTCATCTCACAGAGTTACACTTATTTTTCATGAAGCAGTCCATTAACACTGTCTTTGAGGGACCTGAGAAGGGCTTCTTTGGATCGCATTGAGGCCTACGCTGATAAAGGAAATTTCATCCGTTCAAAACGTGAAAGAAGCTGTCTGAGAAACTTCTTTCTGATCAGTGAATTCATCTCACAGACTTACAACTTAGATGTCAGGAAGCGGTTTGCTAACACTCTTTTAGTGGAAACTGCAAAGTCCTATTTGGGAGCCAATATGGGCCCATGGTGAAAAAGGAAATATCCTCACATAATAACTAGAAAGAAGCTTTCTGAGACATTGCTTTCTGATGTGTGACTTCATCACACGGAGTTCCACCCTTCCCTTCTTGGAACAGTTTGCTAACACTGTTGTCATGGATTCGCAAAGTGACATTTGGGAGCCCATAGAGGTCCATTCTGTAAAAAGAAGTATCTTCACATAAGAACAAGAGAGAAGCTTTCTGAGAGATTGCTTTCTGTTATGTGACTTCATCACACAGAGTTCCACCTTTCCCTTCTTGGAACAGTTTGCTAACACTGTTGTCGTGGATTCTGCAAATTGATATTTGGGAGCTCATTGACGCCTATGGTGAAAAAGGAAATATCCTCAGATTAAAACTGCAAAGAAGCCTTCTGAGAAACTGCATTGCCATGGGTGAAAGCAACTCACAGAGCTACACGTTTCTCCTCAGTGATCAGTGTGTTAACACAGTTTTCTGGAAACTGCAATTAGATAATTAGCGCAATGAAGCTTACAGTGACAAAGGAAATATCCTCAGATGAAAACTAGAAAGAAGCTTTCTTAGAAATTTCTTGGAGATGTGTGAATTCACCTCACAGAGTTACACTTACTTTTCGTCGATCAGTCCATTAACACTGTCTTTGAGGACCCTGAGAACGGGTTCTTTGGATTGCATTGAGGCCTATGCTGATAAAGGAAATTTCATCAGTTCAAAACGTGAAAGAAAATTTCTGAGAAACTTCTTTCTGATCACTGAGTTCATCTCACGGAAATACAACATAGACTTCAGGAAGCAGTTTGCTAACACTCTTTTCGTGGAAACTGCAAAGTGATATTTGGGAGCCATTGGGGCCCATGGTGAAAAAGGAAATATCCTCACATAATAACTAGACAGAAACTTTCTGAGAGATTGCTTTCTGAGATGTGACTTCATCACACAGAGTTCCACCCTTCCCTTCTTGGAAGAGTTTGCTAACACTGTTGTCGTGGACTCTGCAAAGTTACATTTTGGAGCCCATAGGTTCCCATGGTGAAAAAAGAAGTATCCTACAATAAGAACTAAAGAGAAACTTTCTGAGAAATTACTTTCTGATATGTGACTTCATCACACAGAGTTCCACCCTTCCCTTCGTGGAACAGTTTGCTAAAACTGTTGTCGTGGATTCTGCAAAGTGATATTTGGAGCTCTTTGAGGGCTATGGTGAAAAAGGAAATATCCTCTGATTAAAACTGGAAAGAAGCCTTCTGAGAATCTGCATTTCTATGTATGAATGCAACTCACAGAGTTACACGTTTCTCTTCAGTGATCAGTTTGTTAAAACAGTTATCTGGAAATTTGTAATTAGATACTTCATAGCGTAATGAAGCTTACGGTGACAAAGGAAATATCCTCAGAAGAAAACTAAAAAAGAAGCATTCTTGGAAACTTCTTGGTGATGCGTGAATTCTTCTCACATAATTACACTTATGTTTCGTGGAGCAGTCCATTAACACTGTCTTTGAGGAAGCTCAGAAGTGCTTCTTTGGATCGCATTGAAGCCTACACTGATAAAGGCAATTTCATCAGTTCAAAAGGTGAAAGAAGCTTTCTGAGAAACTCTTTCTGTTCAGTGAGTTCATTTCTCAGACTTACAACTTAGACCTCAGGAAGCAGTTTGCTAACACTCTTTTCTTGGAAACTGCAAAGTGATATTTGGGAGCCCATAGGGGCCCATGCTGTAAAAGGAAATATCCTCACATAATAACTAGAGAGAAGCTTCCTGAGAGATTGCTTTCTGAGAGGTGACTTCATCACACAGAGTTCCACCCTTCCATTCCTGGAACAGTTTGCTAACCCTGTTGTCGTGGATCCTGCAAAGTGACATTTGGGAGCCCATAAGGGCCCATGGTGAAAAAAGAAGTATCCTCACATAAGAACTAGAGAGAAGCTTTCGGAGAGATAGCTTTCTAATATGTGACTTCATCACAGAGAGTTCCACTCTTCCCCTCTTGGAACAGTTTGCTAACACTGTTGTCGTGGATTATGCAAAGTGACATTTGGGAGCTCATTGAGGGCTAAGGTGAAAAAGGAAATATCCTCAGATTAAAACAGGAAAGAAGCCTTCTGAGATACTGCATTGCCATGTGTGAATGCAACTCACAGAGTTACACGTTTCTCTTCAGTGATCAGTTTGTTAACACAGTTTTCTGGAAATCTGCAATTTCGTATTTCGTAGCGCGATGAACCTTACGGTGACAAAGGAATTATCCACATATGAAAAGCAGAAAGAAACTTTCCTAGAAACTTCTTGGTGATGTGTGAATTCATCTCACAGAGTTACACTTAAGTTTCGTGGAGCAGTCCATTAACACTCTCTTTGAGGAAGCTGAGAAGGGCTTCCTCGGATCGCATTGAGGCCTACGGTGATAAAGGATATTTCATCCATTCAAAACGTGAAAGAAGCTTTCTGAGAAACTTCTTTCTGATCTGTGAATTCATCTCACAGAGTTACAAACCATGCCTCAAGAAGCAGTTTGCTAACACTCTTATCGTGGAATCTGGAAAGCGATATTTGGTAGCCCATAGGGGCCCATGGTGAAAAAGGAAATGTCCTCACATAATAACTACAGAGAACTTTCTGAGAGATTGCTTTCTGATGTGTGACTTCATCACACAGAGTTCCAACCTTCCCTTCTAGGATCAGTTTGCTAGCACTGTTCTCGTGGATTCTGCAAAGGTATATTAGGGAGCTCATTGAGGGCTAGGGTGAAAAAGGAATTATCATCACAGAATAACTAAAGAGAAGCTTTCCGAGAATCTGCATTGCCATGTGTGAATGCAACTCACAGAGTTACACGTATCTCGTCAGTGATCAGTTTGTAAACACAGTTTTCTGGAAATCTGCAATTTGGTATTGCATAGCGCAATGAACCTGACGGTGACAAAGCAAATATCCAGATGAAAACTAGAAAGAAGCTATCTTAGAAACCTCTTCGTGATGTGTGAATTCATCTCACAGAGTTACACTTATGTTTGGTGGAGCAGTCCATTAACACTGTCTTTGAGGAAGCTGAGAAGGGCTTCCTTGCATCGCATTGTGGCCTACGCTGATAAAGGAAATTTCATCCGTTCAAAACGTGAAAGAAGCTTTCTAAGAAACTTCTTTCTGATCTGTGAATTCATCTCACAGAGGTACAAGCTATGCCTCAAGAAGCAGTTTGCTAACACTCTTTTTGTGGAATCTGAAAAGTGATATTTGGTAGCCCATAGGGTCCCATGGTGAAAAAGGAAATGTCCTTACATAATAATTACAGAGAAACTTTCTGAGAGATTGCTTTCTGATGTGTGACTTCATCACACAGAGTTCCACCCTTCCCTTCTTGGAACAGTTTGCTAACACTGTTGTCGTGGATTCTGCAAATGTATATTTGGGAGCCCATTGAGGGCTAGGGTGAAAAAGGGATTATCCTCACATAATAATTAAGAGAAGCTTTCTGAGAAACTGCATTGCCATGTGTGAATGCAACTCACAGAGGTACACGTTTCTCTTCAGTGATCAGTTTGTTAACACAGTTTTCTGGAAATCTGCAATTTGGTATTTCATAGCGCAATGAACCTGACGGTGACAAAGGAAATATCCACAGATGAAAACTAGGAAGAAGCTTTCTTAGAAACCTCTTCCTGATGTGTGAATTCATCTCACCGAGTTACACTTATGTTTCATGGAGCAGTCCATAAACACTGTCTTTGAGGAAGCTGAGAAGGGCTTCCTTGGATCGCATTGTGGCCTACGCTGATAAAGGAAATTTCATCCGTTTAAAAAGTGAAAGAAGCTTTCTGAGAAACTTCTTTCTGATCTGTGAATTCATCTCACAGAGGTACAAGCTATGCCTCAAGAAGCAGTTTGCTAACACTCTTTTCGTGGAATCTGAAAAGTGATATTTGGTAGCCCATAGGGTCCCATGGTGAAAAAGGAAATGTCCTTACATAATAACTACAGAGAAACATTCTGAGAGATTGCTTTCTGATGTGTGACTTCATCACACAGAGTTCCAGACTTCCCTTCTTGGAACAGTTTGCTAACACTGTTGTCGTGGATTCTGCAAATGTATATTAGGGAGCCCATTGAGGGCTAGGGTGAAAAAGGAATTATCCTCACGAATAATTAAGAGAAGCTTCTGAGAACTGCATTGCATGTGTCAATGCAACTCACAGAGTGACCGTTTCTCTTCAGTGATCAGTTTATTACACAGTTTTCTGGAAATCTGCAATTTGGTATTTCATAGCGCATGAACCTTACGGGGACAAAGGAAATATCAACAGATGAAAAGTAGAAGAGGCTTTCTTAGAAATTTCTTAGTGAAGTGTCAATTCATCTCACAGAGTTACACTTATGTTTTCGTGGAGCATTCCATAACAATGTCTTTGAGGAGCTGAGAAGGGCTTCTTTGGATCGCATTTGAGGCCCACGCTGTTAAACGGAAAATTTCATCCGGTCCAAAACGTGAAAGAAAGCTTTCTGAGAAACTTCTTTCTGATCTTGTGAATTCATCTCACAGAGTTACAACCTATGCCTCAAGAAGCAGTTTGCTAACACTCTTTTCGTGGAATCTGGAAAGTGATATTTGGTAGCCCATAGGGGCCCATGGTGAAAAAGGAAATGTCCTCACATATTAACTACAGAGAAACTTTCTGAGAGATTGCTTTCTGATGTGTGACTTCATCACACAGAGTTCCACCTGTCCCTTCTTGGAACAGTTTGCTAACACTGTTCTCATGGGTTCTGCAAAGGTATATTTGGGAGCTCATTGAGGGCTAGGGTGAAAAAGGAATTATCCTCAAATAATACCTAAAGAGAAGCTTTCCGAGAAACCGAATTGCCATGTGTGAATGCAACTCACAGAGTTACACGTTTCTCTTCAGTGATCAGTTTGTTAACACAGTTTTCTGGAAATCTGCAATTTGGTATGTCATAGCGCAATGAACCTTACGGTGACAAAGGAAATATCCACAGATGAAAACTAGAAAGAAGGCTTTCTTAGAAACTTCTTGGTGATGTGAATTCATCTCACTGAGTTACACTTATGTTTCGTGGAGCAGTCCATTAACACTGTCTTGGAGGAAGCTGAGAAGGGTTCCTTGGATCGCTTGAGGCCTACGCTGATAAAGGAAATTTCATCCGTTCAAAACGTGAAAGAAGCTTTATGAGAAACTTCTTTATGATCTGTGAATTCATCTCACAGAGTTACAACCTATGCCTCAAGAAGCAGTTTGCTAACACTCTCTTCGTGGAATCTGGAAAGTGATATTTGGTAGCCCATAGGGGCCCATGGAGAAAAAGGAAATATCCTCACATAATAACTACAGAGAAACTTCTGAGAGATTGCTTTCTGATGTGTGACTTCATCACACAGAGTTCCACCCTTCCCTTCTTGGAACAGTTGCTAACCACTGTTGTCGTGGATTCTGCAAAGGTATATTTGGGAAGCTCATTGAGGGCTAGGGTGAAAAAAGGAATTATCCTCGAAATAAACTAAAGAGAAGCTTTCGAGAAACGGCATTGCCATGTGTGAATGCAACTCACAGAGTTACACGTTTCTCTTCAGTGATCAGTTGCTAACACAGTTTCTGGAAATCTGCAATTTGGTATTTCATAGCGCAATGAACCTTACGGTGACAAAGGAAATATCCCAGATGAAAACTAGAAAGAAGCTTTCTTAGAAACTTCTGGTGATTGTGTGAATTCATCATCACAGAGTTACACTTATGTTTCGTGGAGCATGTCCATGTAACACTGTCTTTGAGGAAGCTGAGAAGGGCTTCCTTGGATCGCTTTGAGGCCTACGCTGATAAAGGAAATTTCATCAGTTCAAAACGTGAAAGAAGCTTTCTGAGAAAACTTCTTTCTGATCTGTGACTTCATCTCACCAGAGTTACAACCTATGCCTCAAGAAGCAGTTTTGCTAACACTCTTTTCGTGGAATCTGGAAGTGATATTTGGTAGCCCATAGGGCCCATGGTGAAAAGGAAATGTCCGCACTATATAACTACAGAGAAACTTTCTGAGAGATTGCTTTCTGATGTGTGACTTCATCACACAGAGTTCCACCCTTCCCTTCTTGGAACAGTTTGCTAACACTGTTCTCGTGGGATTCTGCAAAGGTATATTTGGGAGCTCATTGAGGGCTAGGGTGAAAAAGGAATTATCCTCAAGAATAACTGAAGAGAAGCTTTCCGAGAAACTGCATTGCCAGTGGTGAATGCAACTCACAGAGTTACACGTTATCTCAGTGATGAGTTTGTTAACCCAGTTTTCTGGAAATCCTGCAATTTGGTATTTCATAGCGCAATGAACCTTACGGTGGCAAGGACTATCCACAGATGAAAACTAGAAAGAAGCTTTCTTAGAAACTTCTTGGTGATGTGTGAATTCATCTCACAGAGTTACACTTATGTTTCGTGGAGCAGTCCATTAACACTGTCTTTGAGGAAGCTGAGAAGGCTTCCTTGGATCGCATTGAGGCCTACGCTGAAAAGGAAATTTCATCCGTTAAAACGTGAAAGAAGCTTTAGAGAAACTTCTTTCTGATCTGTGAATTCATCTCACAGAGTTACAACCTATGCCTCAAGAAGCAGTTTGCTAACACTCTTTTCGTGAATCTGGAAAGTGATATTTGGTAGCCCATAGGGGCCCATGGTGAAAAAGGAAATGTCCTCACATAATAACTACAGAGAAACTTTCTGAGAGATGCTTTCTGATGTGTGACTTCATCACACAGAGTTCCACCCTTCCCTTCTTGGAACAGTTTGCTAACACTGTTCTCGTGGATTCTGCAAAGGTATATTTGGAGCTCATTGAGGGCTAGGGTGAAAAGGAATTATCCTCACATAATAACTAAAGAGAAGCTTTCCGAGAAACTGCATTGCCATGTGTGAATGCAACTCACAGAGTTACACGTTTCTCTTCAGTGATCAGTTTGTTAACACAGTTTTCTGGAAATCTGCAATTTGGTATTTCATAGCGCAATGAACCTTACGGTGACAAAGGAAATATCCACAGATGAAAACTAGAAAGAAGCTTTCTTAGAAACTTCTTGGTGATGTGTGAATTCATCTCACAGAGTTACACTTATGTTTCGTGGAGCAGTCCATTAACACTGTCTTTGAGGAAGCTGAGAAGGGCTTCCTTGGATCGCAGTGAGGCCTACGCTGATAAGGAAATTTCATCCTTTTAAAAAGTGAAAGAAGCTTTCTGAGAAACTTCTTTCCGATCTGTGAATTCATCTCACAGAGTTACAACCTATGCCTCAAGAAGCAGTTTGCTAACACTCTTTTCGTGGAATCTGGAAAGTGATATTTGGTAGCCCAGGGGCCCATGGTGAAAAAGGAAATGTCCTCACATAATAACTACAGAGAAACTTTCTGAGAGATTGCTTTCTGATGTGTGACTTCATCACACAGAGTTCCACCCCTTCCCTTCTTGGAACAGTTTGCTAACACTGTTCTCGTGGATTCTGCAAAGGTATATTTGGGAGCTCATTGAGGGCTAGGGTGAAAAAGGAATTATCCTCACATAAAAAGAAGAGAAGCTTTCCGAGAAACTGCATTGCCATGTGTGAATGCAACTCACAGAGTTACACGTTTCTCTTCAGTGATCAGTTTTTAACACAGTTTTCTGGAAATCTGCAATTTGGTATTTCATAGCGCAATGAACCTTACGGTGACAAAGGAAATATCCACAGATGAAAACTAGAAAGAAGCTTTCTTAGAAACTTCTTGGTGAGTGTGAATTCATCTCACAGAGTTACACTTATGTTTCGTGGAGCAGTCCATTAACACTGTCTTTGAGGAAGCTGAGAAGGGCTTCCTTGGATCGCATTGAGGTACACTGATAAAGGAAATTTCATCCGTTCAAAACGTGAAAGAAGCTTTCTGAGAAACTTCTTTCTGATCTGTGAATTCATCTCACAGAGTTACAACCTATGCCTCAAGAAGCAGTTTGCTAACACTCTTTTCGTGGAATCTGGAAAGTGATATTTGGTAGCCCTAGGGGCCCATGGTGAAAAAGGAAATGTCCTCACATATAACTACAGAGAAACTTTCTGAGAGATTGCTTTTGATGTGTGACTTCATCACACAGAGTTCCACCCTTCCCTTCTTGGAACAGTTTGCTAACACTGTTCTCGTGGATTCTGCAAAGGTATATTTGGGAGCTCATTGAGGGCTAGGGTGAAAAGGAATTATCCTCACAGAATAACTAAGAGAAGCTTTCCGAGAAACTGCATTGCCATGTGTGAATGCAACTCACAGAGTTACACGTTTCTCTTCAGTGATCAGTTTGTTAACACAGTTTTCTGGAAATCTGCAATTTGGTATTTCATAGCGCAATGAACTTACGGTGACAAAGGAAATATCCACAGATGAAAACTAGAAAGAAGCTTTCTTAGAAACTTCTTGTGATTGTGAATTCATCTCACAGAGTTACACTTATGTTTCGTGGAGCAGTCCATTAACAATGTCTTTGAGGAAGCTGAGAAGGGCTTCCTTGGATCGCATTGAGGCCTACGCTGTAAAGAAATTTCATCCGTTCAAAACGTGAAAGAAGCTTTCTGAGAAACTTCTTTCTGATCTGTGAATTCATCTCACAGAGTTACAACCTATGCCTCAAGAAGCAGTTTGCTAACACTCTTTTCGTGGAATCTGGAAAGTGATATTTGGTAGCCCATAGGGGCCCATGGTGAAAAAGGAAATGTCCTCACATATAACTACAGAGAAACTTTCTGAGAGATTGCTTTCTGATGTGTGACTTCATCACACAGAGTTCCACCCTTCCCTTCTTGGAACAGTTTGCTAACACTGTTCTCGTGGATTCTGCAAAGGTATATTTGGGAGCTCATTGAGGGCTAGGGTGAAAAAGGAATTATCCTCACAGAATAACTAAAGAGAAGCTTTCCGAGAAACTGCATTGCCATGTGTGAATGCAACTCACAGAGTTACACGTTCTCTTCAGTGATCAGTTTTTAACACAGTTTCTGGAAATCTGCAATTTGGTATTTCATAGCGCAATGAACCTTACGGTGACAAAGGAAATATCCACAGATGAAAACTAGAAGAAGCTTTCTTAGAAACTTCTTGGTGATGTGTGAATTCATCTCACAGAGTTACACTTATGTTTCGTGGAGCAGTCCATTAACACTGTCTTTGAGGAAGCTGAGAAGGGCTTCCTTGGATCGCATTGAGGCCTACGCTGATAAAGGAAATTTCATCCGTTCAAAACGTGAAAGAAGCTTTCTGAGAAACTTCTTTCTGATCTGTGAATTCATCTCACAGAGTTACAACCTATGCTCAAGAAGCAGTTTGCTAACACTCTTTTCGTGGAATCTGGAAAGTGATATTTGGTAGCCCATAGGGGCCCATGGTGAAAAAGGAAATGTCCTCACATAATAACTACAGAAAACTTTCTGAGAGATTGCTTTTGATGTGTGACTTCATCACACAGAGTTCCACCCTTCCCTTCTTGGAACAGTTTGCTAACACTGTTTCGTGGATTCTGCAAAGGTATATTTGGGAGCTCATTGAGGGCTAGGGTGAAAAGGAATTATCCTCACAGAATAACTAAAGAGAAGCTTTCTGAGAAACTGCATTGCCATGTGTGAATGCAACTCACAGAGTTACACGTTTCTCTTCAGTGATCAGTTTGTTAACACAGTTTTGGAAATCTGCAATTTGGTATTTCATAGCGCAATGAACCTTACGGTGACAAAGGAAATATCCACAGATGAAAACTGGAAAGAAGCTTTCTTAGAAACTTCTTGGTGATGTGTGAATTCATCTCACAGAGTACACTTATGTTTCGTGGAGCAGTCCATTAACACTGTCTTTGAGGAAGCTGAGAAGGGCTTCCTTGGATCGCATTGAGGCCTACGCTGATAAAGGAAATTTCATCCGTTCAAAACGTGAAAGAAGCTTTCTGAGAAACTTCTTTCTGATCTGTGAATTCATCTCACAGAGTTACAACCTATGCCTCAAGAAGCAGTTTGCTAACACTCTTTTCGTGGAATCTGGAAAGTGATATTTGGTAGCCCATAGGGGCCCATGGTGAAAAAGGAAATGTCCTCACATAATAACAGAGAAACTTTCTGAGAGATTGCTTTCTGATGTGTGACTTCATCACACAGAGTTCCACCCTTCCCTTCTTGGAACAGTTTGCTAACACTGTTCTCGTGGATTCTGCAAAGGTATATTTGGGAGCTCATTGAGGGCTAGGGTGAAAAAGGAATTATCCTCACAGAATAACTAAAGAGAAGCTTTCTGAGAAACTGCATTGCCATGTGAATGCAACTCACAGAGTTACACGTTTCTCTTCAGTGATCAGTTTGTTAACACAGTTTTCTGGAAATCTGCAATTTGGTATTTCATAGTGAATGAACCTTACGGTGACAAAGGAAATATCCACAGATGAAAACTGAAAGAAGCTTTCTAGAAACTTCTTGGTGTGTGAATTCATCTCACAGAGTTACACTTATGTTTCGTGGAGCAGTCCATTAACACTGTCTTTGAGGAAGCTGAGAAGGGCTTCCTTGGATCGCATTGAGGCCTACGCTGATAAAGGAAATTTCATCCGTTCAAAACGTGAAAGAAGCTTTCTGAGAAACTTCTTTCTGATCTGTGAATCATCTCACAGTTACAACCTATGCCTCAAGAAGCAGTTTGCTAACACCTTTTCGTGGAATCTGGAAAGTGATATTTGGTAGCCCATAGGGGCCCATGGTGAAAAAGGAATGTCCTCACATAATAACTACAGAGAAACTTTCTGAGAGATCTTTCTGATGTGTGACTTCATCACACAGAGTTCCACCTTCCCTTCTTGGAACAGTTTGCTAACACTGTTCTCGTGGATTCTGCAAAGTATATTTGGGAGCTCATTGAGGGCTAGGGTGAAAAAGGAATTATCCTCACATAATAACTAAAGAGAAGCTTTCTGAGAAACTGCATTGCCATGTGTGAATGCAACTCACAGAGTTACCGTTTCTCTTCAGTGATCAGTTTGTTAACACAGTTTTCTGGAAATCTGCAATTTGGTATTTCATAGCGCAATGAATTACGGAAAAAGGAATATCCACAGATGAAAACTGAAAGAAGCTTTCTTAGAAACTTCTTGTGATGTGTGAATTCATCTCACAGAGTTACACTTATGTTTCGTGGAGCAGTCCATTAACACTGTCTTTGAGGAAGCTGAGAAGGGCTTCCTTGGATCGCATTGAGGCCTACGCTGATAAAGGAAATTTCATCCGTTCAAAACGTGAAAGAAGCTTTCTGAGAAACTTCTTTCTGATCTGTGAATTCATCTCACAGAGTTACAACCTATGCCTCAAGAAGCAGTTTGCTAACACTCTTTTCGTGGAATCGTGAAAGTGATATTTGGTAGCCCATAGGGCCCATGGTGAAAAAGGAAATGTCCTCACATAATAACTACAGAGAAACTTTCTGAGAGATTGCTTTCTGATGTGTGACTTCATCACACAGAGTTCCACCCTTCCCTTCTTGGAACAGTTTGCTAACACTGTTCTCGTGGATTCTGCAAATGTTATTTGGGAGCTCATTGAGGGCTAGGGTGAAAAGGAATTATCCTCACAGATAACTAAAGAGAAGCTTTCTGAGAAACTGCATTGCCATGTGTGAATGCAACTCACAGAGTTACACGTTTCTCTTCAGTGATCAGTTTGTTAACACAGTTTTCTGGAAATCTGCAATTTGGTATTTCATAGCGCAATGAACCTTACGGTGACAAAGGAAATATCCACAGATGAAAACTAGAAAGAAGCTTTCTTAGAAACTTCTTGGTGATGTGTGAATTCATCTCACAGAGTTACACTTATGTTTCGTGGAGCAGTCCATTAACACTGTCTTTGAGGAAGCTGAGAAGGGCTTCCTTGGATCGCATTGAGGCCTACGCTGATAAAGGAAATTTCATCCGTTCAAACGTGAAGAAGCTTCTGAGAAACTTCTTTCTGATCTGTGAATTCATCTCACAGAGTTACAACCTATGCCTCAAGAAGCAGTTTGCTAACACTCTTTTGTGGAATCTGGAAAGTGATATTTGGTAGCCCATAGGGGCCCATGGTGAAAAAGGAAATGTCCTCACATATAACTACAGAGAAACTTTCTGAGAGATTGCTTTCTGATGTGTGACTTCATCACACAGAGTTCCACCCTTCCCTTCTTGGAAGAGTTTGCTAACACTGTTGTCGTGGATCTGCAAAGTTATTTGGGAGCTCATAGGTATGGTGAAAAACGAAGTATCCTACACATAAAACTAAAGAGAAACTTTCTGAGAATTACTTTCTGATATGTGACTTCTCACACAAGTTCCACCACGTTCCCTTCGTGGCACAGTTTGCTAAAACCGTTGTCGTGGATCTGCAATGATATTGGGAGCTCTTTGAGGGCTATGGTGAAAAGGAAATATCCTCAAATTAAAATGGAAGAAGCCTTCTGCGAATCTGCATTTCTATGTATGAATGCAACTCACAGGTTACACGTTTCTCTCTTCAGTGATCAGTTTGTTAACACAGTTTCTGGAAATTTGTAATTAGATACTTCATAGCGTAATGAAGCTTACGGTGACAAAGGAAATATCCTCAGGTGAAAACTAAAAAAGAAGCATTCTTGAAACTTCTTGGTGATGCGTGAATTCTTCTCACATAATTACACTTATGTTTCGTGGAGCAGTCCATAACACTGTCTTGATGAGGAAGCTCAGAAGAGAGGCTTCTTGTGAATCGACATTGAAGCCCTTACACTGATAAAGGCAAATTTCATTCAGTTTCAAAAGGTGAAAGAAGCTTTCTGAGAAACTTCTTTCTGTTCAGTGAGTTCATTCCTCAGACTACAACTTGACCTAGGAAGCAGTTTGCTAACACTCTTTTCTTGGAAAACTGTCAAAGTGATATTTGGGAGCCTATAGGGGTCCTTTATGTAAAAGGAAATTCCTCATATGAAAAACTAGAAAGAACTCTTGAGAAACTTCTTGGTGATGTGTGATTTCTCTCACAGAGTTAAACTATGGTTCGTGGAGCAGTCCATTAACACTGTCTATAAGGAGCTGAGAAGGGATTCTTTGGATCGCATTGAGGCCAACCTGTCAAGGAAACTTCCTGGGTCAATACGTGAAGAAGCTTTCGAGAGATCGTTTTCTGATCCTGAGTTCATCTCACAAAACTTACAACATAGACCTCAGGAAGCAGTTTGCTAACATCTTTTCGTGGAAAATGCAAGTCATTTTTGGGAGCCCATGGGGCCCCATGGTGAAAAAGGAAATTCCTCACATAATAAAATAGAGAGAAGATTTCGGAGAGATTGCTTTCTGTGTGTGACTTCATCCACAGATTTCCACCCTTCCCTCTGGAACAGTTTGCTAACACTGTTGTCCTGATTCTGTAAAGTGATATTTGGGAGCCATTGGGGGCCCATGTTGAAAAAAGAAGTATCCTCACATAAGACTAGAGAGAAGTTTTCTGAGAAGATTGCATCTGATTGTACTTCATACACAGAGTTCCACCCTTCCCTTCTTGGAACAGTTTGCTAACACGTTGTCGTGGATTCTGAAAGTGATATTTGGGAGCACCTAGGGTCCCATGGTGAAGAAAGAAATATCCTAACATAAGAACTGGAGAGAAAACTTTCTGAGAGATTGCCTTTCCGATATGTGACTTCATCACACAGAGTTCCACTTCCCTTCTCTGGAACAGTTTGTTAAACACTGGTGTGCGTGTTTGCAAAGTTATATTTGGGAGCTCATTGAGGGTTTGGTGAAAAAGGAATATCCTCAGATAAAAAAAACGAAAGAGGCTTCTGAGGAAACTGCATTGCCATGAGTGAATGAAACTCACAGAGTTACATTTTTTTCAGTGATCAGTTTGTTAACCACAGTTTTCTGGAAATCTGCAATTAGATACTTCAGCGCAAGAAGACGGTGACAAAGGAATATCCTCAGATGAAAAACCATAAAGATAGCTTCTTAGAAAATTCTTTGTGAGTGTGATTCATCTCACAGAGTTACACTATGTTTTCGTGGAGCATTCCATTAACATGTCCTTGGGAAACTGGAAGGGTTCTTATGGATCATTGGGCCTCGCTGATAAAGGAATTTCATCCGTTTCAAAACATGAAAGAAGCTTTCTGGAAACTTCTTTCTGATCTGTGATTCATCTCACGAGTTACAACCTGCCTCAAGAAGCAGTTTGCTAAACACTCTTTTTAGTGGGAATCTGCAAGATTTTGGGGAGCTATTGGGGCCCATTGTGTGAAAAAGGAAAATATCCTCCTAATTACTAGAGAGAACTTTCTGAGAGATTGCTTTCTGATGTGTTGACTTCATCTCACAGAGTTAAGCGCCAGTGGTTTTGGTAGAACCGTTTTTAGGACTGTTTCGTGGATTCGAGAAGGTTATTCCGATGGCTTTGAAGAATAGAAGGAGAAACGAAATTCCTCACAGAAAAAGCGGAATCAAGCTTTCTGAGAAACTGCTTTGGATATGTGAATTCATTTCAAGTGTTATATCACCTTTCTCGGGGAGTTTTCTAGCACTATTTTGAGGAATCTAGATGTGATGTCTTGGATATCGTGGAAAGCATGGTGAATAAGGAACTATCCTCTGGAGGAACCTGCAGAAGCATTCTCAGAAACTTCTTTGTTGTGAGTGAATTCAGCCCACAATGTCCATGATTGTTTTCATGAGAAGCTTGCTAGCAGAGTTTTCGCAGAATTGCCAATAGGACACACGGTGTGGCGCGCCGAGACCACAATAACCTCGTCTTACTAAAAAGAAGCTTTCTGAGAAACCGCTTTTGTGATGTGTGAATTCAACTCAGTAAGTTACAGCTGTATTTCGTGGGTCCGTGGCCTAGCCCTATTTGTGTGGGAATCTGAGAAACAGTATTCCGGAACCTTTGAACAAGGGGCCCATGGAAATATCTTCCCATAAAATGAGAAGAACGCTTTCTGAGAACTTCTTTGTGATCTGTGAATTCCTTCTCACCGAGAGTTACAACTTGGGCCTCATGAAGCAGTTGCTACCTCACTTTCTGTGGAATCTGCAAAGGGATATTGGGAGGTCCCTTGGGGCCCATGTGAAAGGGAAATATCCTCGGATAATAACTAGAGAAAAGCTTTTTGAGAGATTGCTTTTGATGTGTGACTTCAGCACACAGAGTTCCAACTTCCCTTCTTGGAACAGTTTTGCTAACATGTTGTCATTGATACTGCAAAGTGATATTTGGGAGCTCATTGAGGGCTATGGTGAAAGGGATATCTTCAGAAAAACATTGGAAAGAAGCCTTCTGGGAAGTGCACTTCGATGTATGAATCAAACTCACAGAGTTACACGTTTCTTCAGTGTATCAGTTGCTAACATAGTTTTTTGGAATATGCTCGGATTATCTTAGTGCAAAGAAGTAACGGTGTCAAAGGTAAATCCTCAGATGAAACTAGGAAGAGCCTCTTAGAAACTTCTTGGTGAAGTGTGTATTCATCTCACAGTTTACACTTAAATTTGTTTTCTGGAGCAGTTCCATTAACACTGTCTTTTGGGGAACCTGAGAAGGGCTCCTTGAATCGCATGAGGCCTACGCTGATAAAGAAAATTTACAGTTCAAAACGTGAAAGAAGCTTTCTAAGAACCTCTTCTCGATCTGTGGTTATCCACACCGACTTATAACTTAGACTTCAGGAAGCAGTCTAAGTTCCGGACCACAAAAAACCTTCGTATTACAAAGAAGAAGCTTTCTGAGAAAACCTGCTTTGTGATGTGTGAATTCAAACTCACTAAAACAAAAGTTACAGCTGTAAGAAAC